>NC_059433.1:47180979-47375979 GCF_021028975.2 Sphaerodactylus townsendi | reverse complement strand
AATAATATTCTGCTTGTGTCTTTTTTTAACCCTCTTTTGACATTCTTGACTGTGCTTTTTATTTCTTCCATTTCACCCCCATTGTTACCTTTCTCATACTTTCACTCCCATCAATGATGCAGGCACGTGCTCTTAATTATAACAGAACCAGTTCTTCCAAAATACCTTCCCCCCCAATCCAGATGTATCATAACAATTTATGGTGTTCCCATAATAGAGGAGGAATGCTTTATCTGTGTTATAGGAATTAATAAGATGAAATGTGTTAATAGAGACTTTATGTCCTGCATGGATAGAAGAGGATTTAAAAATTGAATGGGGATAGTGGCAGTGACTTCTGCCCCTAATGAAGGTGGGTCAGATAATGGGCAATATTAACTTCTGGAAAGTTGGCCCTTAAATACAGGACTCCTGACAGAGTTGGTGATGAGATTGAATAAACTGTTTTCTTACGTAGATATAGTAGGCCTGGTTCTGTATATAAACTGAGTTTTTACTGTGGAAAACTCCTTGATACTGCACTGGTAGAAGTGACTGTAAGGTCATCCATTGTAAACATACAGATTAGGTACAATAAGCATTTGTTGGATTTGATTAACATTCATCCCCAAAACTTAGGAACCTGGTCCAGAGTTTCAGGCAGTCTAGCTATTCCCATTAACTTCAGTACTCTTTTTTTTAATCTGACCCTCTAAACCTCTTCACCAGTATACCTCAGCTTTACTGTCTAATTCAGTTTTGACTTGTATATGATTTTTGGTTGACTAAAGTTTGCACAGTTTGGTGATTCTTCTGATTGACAGCTTATGAGGAACACATCTAATGTTCTTCACTTACCTTTTAAAATGGAACTCTTGTTGAAAGTTCAGTTGATTGTGCATATATATGCTTATGATCTGATAGCTTCCCTAAACAGGAATTTGCATACATGCAAGTATTTATGGCCAGTAAGTAAAACTATCAATTGGTTATATTTATAGCAAGATATTAAAAGAACTGAAGCACTTGTGAATCCTTTATTACCAAATGAGCACAGTGAACAGATAAATGACAAAATTGTTCTTTTGTGTAATTACTCAGTTTTGCTCTTGTTCAAACAAAACTCTGGTTCCCTGAATGCTTTCTATAAACGATGTCAGATAGATGGAAAAAAATGTTGAATTTCTGTTTTCTATGTGGTCATATAACATGGTAACATTTGGTCAGATTCAACAGCCCATGACCAAAGAGATACCCTAATGTCAGAGATGTTGTCACTGACAGCAAGTATTGACCTAAACAAGGAGTGTCATATTTAAATGCAAGGCAGACACATTCCTGTACATTATTTCATTCATTTTCTCTTTTAACAATAGTGCATGATAAAATCATCCAATACAGAATGATTGATGCAATATTTACAGCATGGTTACATAAATTAATAATTGTACAAATCTTTGAATGCAGCTGAAGCTTAATTTTTTCTTGAATGATATTCTTGGGTGGCCTTTTTCCAAGGAAAATGTGAACTAGTAACATTTAAGGAATTCAGAAGTGTCAACATTCTATTTGCAACATTTAAAAAATTCTTTATAGATCCAATTTTCATCAGAGAACCAATAGCTGTAAGAGCACTGTTAATATTTGATCTAGTGTAATGATGTCAACGTAATGCCGATTTATAGCACAATCCTAAACATATTTACTAAGAAGTAAATCCCATTAATAGAGTTTACTTCTGTCTAAGCCTGTTCAGGATTGCAGCCTTAAATATTTTCTTTCTCTGAAAAGATGAATGTCTGAATCATTTAATGGTTAATAAGTATTAGATTAAAAATACAAACTTTTGAGGCAAGTCCAGTGTGAAAGATTTTGTAAAAAGCTGCCTGAAACATAATGTTCTATGTGAATAACTTGTCTACCAAGTAGACATTAACATCTCAAAAACATTTAAGATTGGGTTGGTAATCTGCAATCTTCAGATTACTTAATATGGCAGTAGTATCTGATTTGAGAAGAATTATCGAGGAGTAAATGTCTTGAGAATTGCAGTCAACATTTTTAGCTTGTTATTTTCCTTTAATAAGATTTCAGGGGTATTTTATTTTTGGTACCTTGGCATTTAAAATAGCTTGATTTGAAACTTGCATCCCATGGTAGCAGTGATTCTAGGTAGGTTGAAACATTAGCAAAGTGGCACTTAGATTTTGGAAATTGTTGAAATTAAGTCAGTAATACTGAAGTTCCTCAGCAGTTGGGATGTTAGGAACAGATTATGTTCTCATTTTTGTGGAGAAACTATTTTGAATGATCAACCCTTTACTCCTCCCATTGGGGGTGGAGGTTCTGAACTTAATAGCATTTAACATACTTTGAAACAACTGTATGTATTGTGCTTTATTTTTCGTGAAAACCTTACTCTGAGAAGTACATTTTTTATTTGGAAATGCTGGCCTATTTGCATAACATGCAAATATATTGCAACTGGTTGTGCAAGAATGTATTCAAGTATTTTTAAGTATAGGTGTTGTATATTTAGAGCAAAATATTTATTTAGGAGTTTAAATGCTAGCACCTGCAGGTTGGTTTTATAAGCAGTAAGAATGGCATCCAGTTGACAGTTTTGACCTGTTTTGGGTTTTCTTCCCATGTTGGCAACCATTTATCTCATTTCTTCAAGGGATGATGTGGAAGGTGAAGCTCCGCTCTACATATCTTATTGAAGAAATCCTAGTTTTAAAATTACTTTGAAATGAAGAACATTGGAGGGAAAGGGAACAGTTTTAAGAGTAGTCGCTTGATAGCCTACTTCATGCAACATTTTTTTAAAAAGCACTGACAAACAGAACTGTCACACTGTAAATTAAAAATACCAGTGTCAAGATAGGCGTTTAGTCATTCATAAAATCATACCTGTATTTCCCAAAGAGTGGAAGAAAGGTAGAAAGAATGCTTCACATATTGCATGTTTAATCTGTCCATTGGAAGAGATTAGTTTTTTTCTGAAGGTTGGCATGTTCTGTGTTTGCGTCATTGATCTTTTAAAATATGTTGTGATCATTATTGTGTGCATGTTTTTCAAAATCAGATTTTTAAAACTAGTACATGATGATCCAATTAAATTCTCACTTGTGGATGATGGGAAAACATACCATTTCAGTCCTTGCTTACAAGTACAGTTTTATGTATAAATCCTGGACCTATTTTTTTCCCAGTAAATCCCATGGATCTCAATGGAACGAACTTCTTCCAAGCAAGTGTTCTAAGTAAATGTATTAATGATTGAAGTGTAAATGTATTTATAAATACTTATCTTTCTGTATCAAAGTAAAGTGTTATTGATTATATCAAAGCTTCTGGTAGGAAAAAGTCACTGTAAATTGTGGGTGTTAAGTAAGTTACAACAACAATCGGGGACATAGTTCTACACATTTAAGGACTCAAGTCTTCTATTATTTAAAAGTTTTGACAATGCAGAATTCATTTCATTATGCTGATATGCAGACACAGTAGTTTGGCTTAGAGACTTACACACAGTGCTGTCCTAAAAAGAATTATACCCTGGTAAGCCCATTGAATTCAATGGACAAGAGAGTGAAATGCTGCTTAGTATTGTACTACTAATGTACTATTTGCCCAGTTCTTAGGTAGAAAGTGAGTAACTTACCCAATGCACTACATTTAACATATCTGAAATACTACTTTTGAAGTGCTTTGGATGTCTTTGAATGTACCTTCTGAGAAAATGTCTGCTGTACATTTTCTCTTATTTCTGAACTAGGCTTTCTTTCGCAGTTGCTGAACTGACCTGTTTGAAAAGTGAAGGAACATATTTCCCATTTTCATTTTCAAGGAGTTTTCAGATATTCAGTATAAATGTTTTTATACAGAAAAGCCAGATATTGTTCCATTTTTGAAAGATAGAGACACACTAGCATCTGTGTTCCTTTCAAATGGTACATATACATCAATTCATTTGTTATGTTCTTTTCCTTTTCAAACCTTTGCTTTACATAACCTATGCATCAAAAATTGTCCACCAATAAATTATCCAAATACTTCAGCCTGAAAAAAGTCAGTAATTGTTGTTGATGGAGACCATGTATCTCTAAATCCACCTCCCCTATTTTACTACTGTTGCTCCAAATTACTTCTTCCCCCTTTAAATGACCAGTTTCAGATTATTCTAATATAGTCTTTAAAGGGAGGGAATAAAAAGTCGTACAGTTGCACTTGGTTTTTAACCCCAAAATAACTGATTTGGATCAGATTGCTCCCTTTGATTTGTCTTTCCAAAACCACGCAAAAGGTCAAATTATTTAAGACAAATCCACACCCATGTAGATACACATGCTCAAATCCAGTGGTGATTTTTTTTTTTACAATAACTTTATAATACAGACATTTCACATTCTTTACTGGTTAATTTATCCCTTGCCCCTGAGTTAATCTGCTTTGTGGATATTTCAAAGTAATCAGAAATTATTTAATTTATCCTGCATATATTCAGAACTTCAGTGGTGTTCAGACCACCTTGACCAGTGTAGCCACAACACCTTCCAGTGGATTCTTAAACAAGTGGCCTATTCCAGTCTATGCTGTTTGAGATCAACTGCCATTCCATTATAAAACCATTTTTGACATACCTGTTTGACTTCGTAGTTCCTAAAATTCTTATCATTGTTATTTATTTAAAACATTTTTAAACACATCTTTCTCCTAGAAAACAAGGCCTCTAGACGGGTAACAACAATAAAACTAATACATCATAAATAGAGGGAGGGAGCTTGCCATAACCATCAATAAACAGTTTTAAAAAGTGAATCTGCCTGAATCGTCTCCCATCATGATCCCACTCATCCCTTTTCTTTGCAGTGTAGCAGCTATTCATGGTACTCCTCTATCAAATTTGTAATTGTGAAAGTTTCTAGTGTAATAGCCCTGCACTGGTCCGGCTTCTTCAACAACTTCGCAGGAAAAGCTTGACATAACAGCGAGGGCCATACTGAGTTTCATCTTTAATACAGCTCTCGCTGTCTCTCTTTTTCCAGTGTATCAGAACATAAAAGTAGTCAATTTCTTTCATTTTTCTGGAGCAAATATGTGAGTCTCATGTCCAGTTCTCCCACTAACATCTCACAAGAGCAGGAACTACTGCTCCACTGTGGTGGTCAAAGAACAACTAGAGAAGCAAACATATTTTGAAGCTAACATGATAGAGAAGCTAACATGATAGAGGCATCTTGTAATTAAGGTTTCTTGTAATTATTACCTGACTTGTATTTGTCTATTTTGCGATACATCTAGCATGTAAAAGATCACATTAGCGGTACTGATCCAGGATTCCTGAATGTCTTTGTACTTGTTGTTAATTCTCTAGTAGTTAAAGGTAAAGTTTCCCCTTCAGTCATGTCCAACACTGGGGTACCACTGTGAGTGGTGATTTTATAGGCAAGCCGTTTTTGTGGGGTAGTTTGCCATTGCTTTCCCCGGCTATTTTTTACCCCCTAGCTATGAACTAGGTACTCATTTACAGACCAAGAAATGGATGGATGACTGAGTTGACCATGAGCCAGCTGCCAGGATATCTGACCCACAGAGGTCTCGAACTCCTGACCGTGTGAGTGGCAGTGCAAGCACTTAACCACTACACCACGCGGCTCCTCTCTCTAGTAGTTAGCTGCAAGCTTTTACAGCTTGTTTAATAACCTTAATTCCTTTGTCAAAAATGAAATGCTATAATGTTAAAATTCAAACTTTTTTCAAAAGTTACAAATGATGTTCATAATTATGTGGCATTACATTGGGGGAAAATTAGAAAATAATATCAGTTTCCATCATATTTTCATATTCTATCAGTTTCCATCATATTTCAATGCCGCCCTGAGCCCTGTTGTTTGGGGATAGGCGGGGTAGAAATTAAAATAAATGAATAAAATAAATGTAAAAACCTGCAATATTTGAATGTTGCTTTAAAAGTATGAATTCTCTAAAAGAGAGATACATGGATGCAAATCTCAGCATGACGTAGTTTCCATGTGTATTTTTTATGTTTGTGGTTGTGGTTGTCCCTTGTCACTTTGTCAAAGGTCAGCATTAGTTCCATTGGGAAGAAAATGTGGTCTTGTATTTCATTTTGTGCCTTAGGTCTACATGCAGCTTTAGCAATAATTATGCATGCCTTATTTGTTCATCTTTGCTTCCGACATGTACATGGTGGTATTTAAATGTATTTAGCAATATTGTCACTACAGAGCACCTGAAATTCACTGATTTAAATTCCTTTTTCAGTTTACTTTTTTATAATCAGATGATGGCAGAAAAGTTATAAGACCAGCCTAGACCAATGGAAAACAATTCAGACAGAAGTTTTAAAGAAGTGAATCTTTAAAAATAGACTACAGTGGTATTCTTAAAAGAAAAAAAAGGTCCCTCTAATTTTAGGCAAGTTGGGCTCTTAGCATGCATCATAATTTACCTCAAATATGAGTAATTATGCTAGTGTAGTAATTATTGGAGATGAAAGAAATTCTGTGAGATGTGAATCCTGTTAAACTTCAGTAGCTTTTCTTTCAACCAGAATAATGATCAAGCAGTAACTAGTCATGTGCCTTGGGATTATGCTGTAGCAGGAAAAGACTTGAGTGGATCTTGGGGCTATCTTCATTACTATACTTTAAAGTTTGCATTTCCATTCAGTGTCCTTGCTTTTGCACAGTGAGTACCTCAAGTGTTTGATTTAAGTTGCAGCGTCCCATGTTGTGGTACCAGATTTTGTGGTATCAAGACATTTTGGTTGCTGAGGCAGAAAATCCTAGTGGTCACTCCATACTAGTGGTAAATTGTAAAGCTATACATACTAATGGTAAATTGTAAGGCACTCCATACTAATGGTAAATTGTAAAGCTGAACACAGCATTTGCTGTGCTATTGCACCCTAAAGTTGCTACCTGAGATGGACTGTTTCACCCCTCCTAGTGGTAGGGCAGTCTCCATCTGTGATGTGCCTGCTCATGTCTGTTCTCTTCACCCAACTAAAGAAAAAACTCAAATATCAGCTCAAATATCAGCTACTTCTCTATGAATACAGAAAAGGTACAGGGGTAAAACATTAATTGTTTGTGATGATTAAATTGTGTTATTCGTAACATTAAATTAAATGTCCATATTTAACCACAAATATAGATCATTTATCTTTTGTTCCTTTGAATTAGAAAGATATGTTTTCCCTTGGGGTTTAAAGACGGTATTGTATCCTTTGGATTGCCTTTTTCTTTGTGCTGTTACGAATGGGTTTTATTTTAAAAGTGAAGAGATGCTGTGCTTTGGAAAATACTTACTTTGGAATGTGCATAGCATGTGAAACTACTTTTACCACATGTACCATAGGCATTTTAGTATGAAGCATTATCCATTTTTAAAACACTTGCTGAACCTCACTTTGCTAAAGCTAGTATAGTAGTAAGGATTGGCTTGGGTGGCAAATGAGTAGGGATTGTGCTCTTAAGTGCTAATGTTTATAAATGCCAATAAAGGCTTCTTGTTGTTGATGATGTTGTAAAAATGTGAATGTTTTTAAAATCTGGGATGCTGTTGCATATTTGTACTTTATTTTTAAGGATCAGGTTTTTTGCTTTTCCCTCCTTATTTTAAATACCAGAGTTACTATGCGATACTCCAGTTGTAACATTTTTGTACCCTCTTCTGCTACATTGTAGGACTCTGCTTTTCAAGGACAGCATTGTCTCAGTTTTATTAGTAATTAGACTAATATCCAAAGATGCATGTTTGACTTAAAGCTTTCTGGAGAAACTAAAGTTTGGTCTTTTCGATTATTAAACTCACCTGTAGACACTCTACTCCAGGCATTCGTGAAAATCAATATCACCTAGTATTTGAGATTCAGGACTTGAGAAATACTCAGTCCTAATTTGTGCTACAGAATTTGCTAAAGTAATTAATTCTGAGCACAGAACTCTAGTTATAGAACAAATGCATGTTCTGGGAATCCCTTTATGATTATTTTGCATTCCTATAGATAAGAATGAAACAAGCTAGTTGACCACACTCCCACAGAGCACATACTAAGGCATCATTTAGATAACTGAACTGATCCTTTGACACGATATAGACTGATAACATTTTGCCTTGGTGGAGGGGCTAAATCGCCACCGTGTCGCTGCTGCCACCCTCCCTGGCGGTGGACACAGTGCCAAATGGCCAAAAAGGTGGCGTAAGTCTGTTCAGCCTGATAGGGGCTTCCTGGCAGCTGGAAGACTTTTTGGCATTTTAATTAGCGTTACTCCATTGGCTCTCAATACCAGAGGCGTTCCTCCCATTGGCCAAGTGGGCAGTTGCCCAGGGCACCCCCTTGTGGGGGGCGCAAAAACTGCGGGTTCGTTTGTGGGATTTTTTTGTATTTTTAGCGTTTTTTCGTTTCTGTTCTGCAGGGGGCGCAGTTTTTAGGCTAGCAGCACCAAAACTTCAGGGATGTTTCTGGAGACTCTCCCGATGCTATAACCCAGGTTTAGTGAGGTTTTGGTTCAAGAAGTCCAAAGATATGGAATCTCAAAGGGGGTGCTCCATCCCCCATTGTTTCCAATGGGAGCAAATAGGAGATGGGGCTACACCTTTGAGGGTCCATAACTTTGGACCCCCTGAACCAAACTTCACCAAACCTGGGAGGTATCATTAAGAGAATCTTTTACTGATACCACCCAGGTTTTGTGAAGTTTGGTCAGGGGGTCCAAAGCTATGCACTCCCAAAGAGGGTGCCCCATCACCCATTGTTTCCAATGGGAGCTAACAGAAGATGGGGCTACACCTTTGAGGGTCCATAACTTTGGACCCCCTGAACCAAACTTCACCAAACCTGGGTGGTATCATTAGGAGAGTCTCCTAAATATACCCTAACAGTTTGGTGCTGCTAGCTTAACAATTGCACCCCTGACAGCAGGCACCCCCCAAATTTCCCCAGATTTTCCTTTTAAATCCCCCCCCGTTGGCATGGATTTAAAGGGAGAATCTGAGGTCCCCAGTTTAAACATGGAAAGTGATGCTGTTTCAGGGTGGGGGAGAATCAACCCCAAAATAGCATCACTTTCAATGTTGTTTAAACTGGGAACCCCAGATTCTCCCTTTAAGGTGGATTTAAAAGGAGAATCTGGGCTCCCTAGTTTAAACACCATTGAAAATGATGCTTTTTGGGGGTGGATTCCAGCATCACTAGAGAACCCAGATTCTCCTTTTAAATCCATCTTAAAGGGAGAATCTGGGGTTCCCAGTTTAAATAACATTGAAAGTGATGCTGTTTCCCCCAATTGGGGGGACTGAATACAACACCACAAAATGTTTTCATAGCAGTAATAAAACATTTTGAAAGCATTTTGAAAAGGTTTTCCAAAAAATTATTTCTGCTTTGTGGCATGGCCTATTGCTGTGTTCAGATTTGTGAGTGGGGGGATGTTCTATAATGTGATGGTGACTTTGAAACGACCTGGTGTAAAAAATCATTGCTTGGTCACAGTGGGGGAGGGCGGCTGCCCATGGGGGAGCGCCAAACTCCAGTTTGCCTAGATACGCCACTGGGCATAGCTACAAGGGGGAGGGGGGGTGCGTTGCACCTGGCACGTGCCTGGCACGTGCCTGGTGCAAAACTCACGTTTTGCCCAGGGCTCCAGTTTGCCTAGTTACGCCACTGCTCAATGGCGTGTTAAGTATTACTCTGTGCCCTTGAAATTTGTGTTCTGACAGGCATGGCATCCTTTTGGAGAGAGATCCCATTGCATTTGTAGCGTTTAAAGACTGCAAAATGCAAGTCAAGATTTGTTACTAGTAAATCAGTCAAGCTGAGTTTTTGTTAAAATTCCTTTCTGTAAAGCAGTACAAATTAAAGCTGAAAAGAGAGGGTCTTACAGTTCTAAGGACAGAAATACCCTCTGTGCTATTTAGCAAGTGTGGTAGGAGATCAAGAGACACTGTAGATCTTCCTAATGGCTAAATCTTACCTTTGAATAAAATATGTCCCTGAACGTGCAAGGATAAAAGCGTACACTGTTCACAAGGTGGTGCTAGCAAACAGTATCTGCTTCCTTTAAAAAACTGCCTTGCTTAATGACATTTTAAAAATTCTAGTGAGCCATTTTTGAGGAGGCCTTGTGGGTACTCACAGTCTTTGGCATGAAGCAGCCAGGCAGTCTCCCTTCTTGCCTTCATCCTGTTCGTCCTCTGATCATGAAGATTGCTTTTAGTCAACTTTTCTTACAACCAGTGAGTTACCTTCATGAATTTTATTGGTATCTGTTTTATTTTTGAAATTTACCAGTAGCTGCTGCATTTCCCACCCTAGACTTATACTCGAGTCAATAAGTTGCCCAGTTTTTTGTGGTAAAATTAGGTGCCTTGACTTATATTCGGGTTGACTTATACTCTGTACTACTGAAATTTAATAACTTCAACAGAACTTTTTTAGTTGTTAAAATGTAGCAGTACATTAAGTATCCAGTGTGTTTTAGTCTTTAGTATGAAGGCTTGAAATAGTAAACAAAAATCAACCTACATCTTATTTATTGGGGTGCTGTCTGGTTTCCGGGCTGTATGACAGTGTTCTAGAGGATCTGAAGATGCCAGCCACAGATGCAGGCGAAACGCCCGGAAACCAGACAGCACCCCAGTGATTCCGGCCGTGAAAGCCTTCAACAATACATTTCATTTATTGTTTATTCATCATGCTGCCTCATTGTGAACCAACCACTGGTCCATCAAAGTCAGTACTGTCTACTTAGACTGGCAACACCTCTTCAGGGTCTCAGGTAAAAGCATTTTATGTCACCTGATCCTTTCAGCTGGAGATGCTGAAGATTGAATATGGGACCTTTTGCATGCCAATCAGATATTCTTCCGCTAAACTCCAGCCCCTATGGTGTTCATAATTAATTAATTAATTAATTAATTAATTATTCAGATTTCTAAACCGCCCTCCCCCTAGGGGCTCAGGACAGTGAACACCAATGATAAAAACAGCTTAAAATGTAACATAAAACTGATTAGCAGCAATAAAAACTGGAACTGTACAGCGTCAGATGGCGTTCCCCCTCCCCCCTCCCTACCATTATGCCCACGGTAGGCCAGATGAAATGGCAGCAATGTATTTAACCAGGGTGGCCAATTGCCTGGTGGAACAGGTCCGTCTTACAGGCCCTGCGGAAACTCTGCAGGTCCCGCAGGGCCCTGATCTCTCTTGGAAGCCTGTTCCACCAGGTAGGGTCCAGGGCTGTAAAAGCCCTGGCCCTTGTAGAGGCCAGCCTGATAGCTTTAGGTCCTGGGATCACCAGGAGGTCCTCCTCCGATGAACGGAGGGGTCTAACGGGGCAGTATGGGGAGAGGTGGTCTCGTAGGTATGCAGGTCCAAGGTCGTGAATGGCTTTGAAGGTCAAGACCTACACTTCAAACATGACCCGGAATTCGATCGGCAGCCAGTGTAGATGGTATAGGATGGTATAGTAATCCGGTCCCTGCTAGATGTTCCTGTAAGAAGCCTGGCTGCCACATTCTGTATGAGTTTCAATTTCTGGATCAAGGTTAAAAGCAAGCCCACATAGAGCGAGTTATAGTAGTCTAGCTTGGAGGTGACCGTTGCATGAATCACAGTGGCTAGATCAGATTAAATGATGTCTGCCATTTTCATGAAGTTCATGGCTCTCAGGAAGGAAGTAAAATGTGGGTAAAGTGGAAATTTCTGCATAAGTGGGAATTTCCAGTGGACAAGATCCAGGATTTTTTTTGCCAAATCTGCCTGTCCTCCTCTACCTGCATGTTTTTCCTGTCAGTCTCTTATGTTTCAGGACCAGCAGTTGGGATAGGGTGGATTGACCTGGGAGAGGGGAACAAAAGTTTCATTTCACTGGTGGAAAATCCTTATCCCACCATAACTTTTGGATTCAACCATATATGTTCAGAAAATTGTTTGAAAATTTTTGAAGATCCTGCCGAAAGATCCTGATTATTCCTCTTGAGCCCCTATGAGTTTGGGAATTACCACAGTTTGTGACTTACCAAGCCAACCTGCTTGGTAAGTCAGCAGAAAGAACAGGAAGTCAACAGTGTTTACTGAGTCACTGGTTAACCCTCATATTTGGATAGTGAGCTGGGATGACTTGTTGGGTCAAAAACTGTTTATTTAGGTTTTCATTGCATTTTTATGCATATTAACATGGTTTTGTACAGGAGTTCACTGTGAAAGGATCTTGGTGCTGAGGGCACGGTAAAATTTCCTGTTTTTAATTCAAGTAATGCATTTAAAGGTTATATTTTAGTAACATTTTGTATTTGTTTTGTTCATTGTACTTTATTGAGATATTGTACTTTATCAAGGTATTGAACATTATTGTAATCAATAAATTAATTGCCAGTTGAGTTCAAAGCAAAACAGTTGCTTGAAATATCTTTTAATTAGTTGAAACATCTAATTGTAATCAACTTCAGTTTGTGTGTTTTACTGGCTAGAGACTTTGGATGAGGTCCAAAACAAGCCATTTTTGTTTATGTTCCGCTGAAAGAATATCATTTGGGCTATATCCTGTGTCTTGACCTAGGAGAATTAAGTCCAACCCTTACCTTAGCTGTGAAAGCACTAGGTTGCTTTTGGACTTCTTTAGCCTCAATTAATTTGGAGATCTTCACAGTGACCTTGTTTCTTGTGGTGGTTATTAAAATAGGAAATATTGTAAAGCACTTGACATAAAACCTCTTGGATTTTTTGAAATGATTCTATTATCTATATACAAAGTTAAATTAGTTAAATTAGACAGGACCTTTTTATTGTTAAAGAAGATTAATCTATGGCCCAAAGGCTTGGATATATCTTTTTGCCTTGTGTATGAGTATACTTATAATTACTAAATGTTACTGTGAAGACAGTATTTTACTTTTTGTTTTTGCTGTAGAAGTCGTTAAATCTTTTTATTGGTTCTATCAGCTGCTTCATCTCATTTTGTGGCTGCTGTGTTCTTTCATTGTTATTTGTTCATTTAAGGATTTTGATCTATTTCTAAGTATTGACCATGATGTTTAAATTAGAAGCTACATCAGAACCCTTTTTGCAGTAAATGTTCAGGATTAAAATTGCTTCATAATATAGATGTAAAATACGGAATCATGGTACTGATTCCATTATAAAACAACTTGATTGAAGTTGACAAAGTATTTACCTGAAAATTCTTCTCTCGGTTGACTTCTATCCCACTGTCCATAGTTCAGTCTTCAAAATAGTCAGAAAAAGTCAAAAGTGTTTAAGTTATATGTGGGTCAGCTAAAAGTATAGTGTCCATTGAGGTCATCAATAAATGACTGCTAGCTGGATGATTTCTTGAAATCCTGGCTCTGGTTCTCTCCATGGTGACAGCTAACTGAACAGTTGTGACTTTATGCTTGATATTTGTTAATTTTTAATGTGTTCATGTGAGAGTTGAGGCAGAGTTGCATTGTACCTAAGAACTCTTTTTTCTGTTAGTGTTGAGGGTGCTATTTTATTCTGCACATATTCTGATATTAGGAAATTTAACATTATATTCTGAATGCATATGGGTGGTAAGCACATTACAGTAGTTACACCTTTCTGAACAGGCTGGGTGGCAGCTGTGAAAAAGGTGTCAACTCAATGTATGGCAGCTGTGAAAAAGGCAAACTCTATGCTGGGGATAATTAGGAAAGGAATTGAGAATAAAACTGCAAAGATTGTCATGCCCTTATATAAAGCTGTGGTGCGACCGCACTTGGAGTACTGTGTTCAGTTCTGGTCGCCACATCTCAAAAAGGATATTGAAGAGATAGAAAAAGTGCAGAGAAGGGCTTAAGGGATGATTGAGGGACTGCAGCACCTTCCTTATGAGGAAAGGCTGCAGCGTTTGGGACTCTTTAGTTTGGAGAGGAGACGTCTGAGGGGGGATATGATTGAAGTCTATAAAATTATGCATGGGGTAGAAAATGTTGACAGAGAGAAATTTTTCTCTCTTTCTCACAATACTAGAACCAGGGGGCATTCATTGAAAATGCTGGGGGGAAGAATTAGAACTAATAAAAGGAAACACTTCTTCACGCAACGTGTGATTGGTGTTTGGAATATGCTGCCACAGGAGGTGGTGATGGCCACTAACCTGGATAGCTTTAAAAGGGGCTTGGACAGATTTATGGAGGAGAAGTCGATTTATGGCTACCAATCTTGATCCTCTTTGATCTGAGATTGCAAATGCCTTAACAGTCCAGGTGCTCGGGAGCAACAGCCACAGAAGGCCATTGCTTTCACATCCTACATGTGAACTCCCAAAGGCACCTGGTGGGCCACTGCGAGTAGCAGAGAGCTGGACTAGATGGACTCTGGTCTGATCCAGCTAGCTTGTTCTTATGTTCTTATGTTCTTATGTTCTTAGTTGTTCCTGACATTTTGCCTGCATCTGTGGCTGGCATCTTCAGAGGTGTATTGCAGGAGAAAGTCTGTTACACACTGTGTCCAGTAAGAAGGGAATGTTTTGGTGGGGTATAAATTATCATGTCCCCAGATGGGGAACCAATCAGTAAGTGTTTGGGTGGAACTTGCCATGCAAAGGTGTGGTTGATAGTATAGTATTGCAGGTGTGCAATACCATATTCCCTCTGTGATACATCTCTGAAGATGCCAGCCACAGATGCAGGCAACATGCTAAGAATACGATCCACCAGACCACTGCCACCCAGCCCGGAAAACCCACCACAACTAGTTGAATCTGGCCGTGAAAGCCTTCGAAAATGCTGCTGTGTTTATTGAGTCAGACAGTGGCTTTCAAGGTCAGCATTGTTTAGTTTGAATGGTAGTGGCTGTCCAGGGTCTCAGACAGAGAACTTTTTGCATTACCTGCTCTTGATCCTTTTAACTAAATATGCAAGTGATTGTATCTGGGACCTTCTGCAATTCAAAGCCACGTTCTGCTGCTGAGCCACATCCCCCTTAAGTCATTATATTAAATCAGTCCAAGTTGATCAATCTATCTATCAAAATTTATAAAAGAAATTCACTATATTATGAGTGTGTATGATAGTGTATGTTGTATACACACACCTACATATCTGCATTTGTGGATGCAGAAATAGCTGCACTTTAAGTAGTTCAATGTGTTTTCAGATTACAGATGAAAATGTCTTAGAAGTCTGTGCAAAGTGGATTGTGTTCTGGACAAAGTTCACATGAAAGTGCAACAGAAATACCAAGAAAAGGTAAATTAACCTTGACTGGATTTGTAAAAAATAGCATTAGTAAAGTTTAGACAGTGAAACAAAGGTAAAGTCTTTAATGTAGTAAATTGTGAGAGGCAGAATAATAACAAGCTGTATAAAGAAAGTTTAAAAGGAAAAGGGGAAAAAACTTTGACTAGCTCAGTCTCAATTTCTGTAGAGGTAAATCTCGTCATTTTGGCGGGTAGATTGTTGAATGGGATTATAAATACTAGTCCTCCACCATTTCTGCTGCATATGCCCATTGTTAAACCTTCTTGTTTAAAGCTATGTAAGAATAAAGCAGATATCAGATCATAGCAGTGCCCAAAGGTACGTTTTGTAAATGGATGATATCAATAGATCTTTAAAAGTATAATTTGTTGTTTTAGTTATTTACAGATTTAGTTTAATGGTAACTTTCTTTAAACTTCTGGAATTTTGAAGCTGTGAAAGTTACATTAAATCTAGTTTGTTCCTATGATTTAAAAAAAATCTTGATCTACTTGAGTGACATGATCCTTATACCAGAAGTCTTAAAATACTCAACAGACATTTACTCAGGAGCTCTGTATGTGTGTAAGAATGTACATGGAATTTTAAATTGGAGTTGATTTTATATAAAAATGCCAGTTGTAGTGTGACCTTCATATATTTACTTAGCTTTCTGTTCAGTACATTTTTTATTTTACTGGTTTCAAGAAGAATATATGTTTGTGTATGCACATTTGGCAGGATTACGTAGTGGAACAAACATTGGCTGAAGAATGAATGCACTTTTAGTGTTAAAAGTGTTTTACATTCATTCCTCATCTCATTCATTCTCATATGTATATCAAGAATCGTCACTTCCTAAGGGTCATTTCCTAATGGTCACTTCCTAAAGGATGCCACCAAACAACACAGCTGATTGGCCATCTGGCGATCTCTTTTTATGCTTTAGTGTTTTTTCCCTTTAAAATTGTGAGCTCCTAAGAGAAAAGGGAACTATATTGCTGTCACTTTTAGAGGTAGATCATTATAATTTTGAGAATCAAGCCATTGCTAGGACTTACTTGAGTGCATTTCTCTCTCCATACCAAATGTCCCATGTCAGTGGTTAGAGGCAGGTTTTTCTGATATGGCATCCAAGTACAGATGAACCTTGCTGCCAATTTTTAGAGATTTGGCTATTTGTGACATTAAAATGTTTAGATGTAGGGTTTTGTAACATTGAGGTTCGTTGAGGTTCAAGTTTGGTTTTATTATTCAATCATGAATGAATCTCCTAGCAGCCTTAACTGTGGTAAAGCTTTCTATTTGCATTGATGGTAACTGTTTAAAAAGTTCATTTTATGGAAATGCCAAACGCATATTTCATATTGCATGTGACATAGCTTGTACAGATTTTAATAGAAAGTGAATAACTTCCAACAACAGCTTGGAAAATGACCTTTTACTCCTGATGTCCTTGTTAGTTCTATTTTTGCCTTGTTCATCTTGCTCCGGCCTTTGGTCAAAGAATACTTGGAAGCAACTTCACACAGCAGCATCATATTAAATTATATTTTATAAAACAGCCATTCCCTCGAAAAAAGGTCTGATTATATCAATCTCCTTGCATCAATTATGGGATGAGATATGGTATCTTCGTAGCCTAAAAACCGATCATTTCAGCATAAAGACCTGTCTATTTCATAACTACTTTTCAGCATTGTGTAGTGGTCCAGAGTAGGTGGATTCTTGATTCCCCTTTCCTCAATATGAGCAGTGGACTGTAATCTGGTGAACCAGGTTTGGTTCCCCACTCCTACACATGAAGCCTGCTGGCTGACCTCTGAACTCTCTCAACCCCACTTACCTCACAAGATGTCTATTATGAGGAGAGGAAGGGAAAGAGTTTGTAAGCTGCTTTGAGACTCCTTACGGATTGAAAAAGTGAGGTATATATCCAAATTTCTTCTTCTTCTCTTCTTAATGACCCTTTAAAGATCAACTGATTCGAACATAGGTTGTAACCTGGAATGTTAGCTTTAAAGAGACTTGAACCATAGTTTATGTCAATGGGGTTCACTGTTTACCAGATTTGAAGCTATTTTTAATACTCTGCTAAATTTCAGCTATGGCTAATGCCTAAGCAACCGTTGACTGGATAAGGTTTATCAACTGATTTGCACCAGAGTGGAGATGGTCTGGAAAGATGCCATGAGATCCTCTCTCAAGCTTCATCACATCTGCATTGGCCCAGAATGGAACTAGCTTTCAATCTGTTTGTTGTCCTTGGACATTTGATTCTGTAATTAAGTTCCACTCAGAGCTCTGATTTAAATTGCTTGTAGTTTTGCCTGCATTAAGACATCTTTATAGATAAGATTTAAAAGGCATGATCTAGCAAAATATTTTAATCTCCCATTGAACTTCCCAAATGCCATGAAAATGAGCTTGTGTTTCTTTTTCCAGTTCTTTAATGTTTCTTTCTGCAACATGTTTTTCCTATTCAAAAAGGAGGGATAGTCTGTGTTTATGATTAGCTTTATATGGGGGAGGGGAAAATGCATAAAGATACTTGCAGAAATTACAGTAATTTGTTGATGCTAAAATAATGGCATACACATATCACTTCTGTTCTGTCTGGGTAGCTCTGTAAATTGTGTATTGATTATGCTAATACGTCTAGTGTCTTTATTACTTGTCTGCTGATACTACTGAAACATGCAGATAGGATACATCTTTTCTGGCAAAGTTGTCATTCTAGTGGGAAAAGACTTCTGTAAATTTGGGTGAAAAAACCAAAGAATTCCAAGTTGTTTAGTTAGGAAAGACCCTCGCCGTTTCCAGGACAGTCCTGTTGTTGGAACTGACTTTACCACAGACTGTGAATTCTCTGTGGAGCTGTGAATTCTCTGGGTCTCTGGGTCCGTGAATCCCTTAGGACTTGAATTGTTTTCTCCATCATTGTCCCTGGCGATCCTAGGTCTTCAGACTGGTGGCAGCCACTAAGCAGAGACTTGGTTGAGTTATGGTTGGCATGTAGATCCTTATAGGGATCAGAAGAGGATTTACCTCCAACTCAGTGCTCTGGGTGGGTGGCAGCTGCCCAGACAACGGCTTGGAGACCATTGGTACTTAATCCCTATCCCCATATGGATATCTGGACTGGAACCACTGCCACCATTGCAGCTGTGGGAGCATTGCTATAAGAACTAGGAGCTTGGCTCTGATGGACCCTCTGTATTTTTGTAGTTGTTTAGTTAGGTTTAGTAAGTCTAAGATTAAGTTTATTTTTTCGCTAGCAAGGTTGTTTAATAATTCTAGATTAATAGTTGGAAGGGGTGTCCATAGTTTGCCTAGGTTGAAGTTTGTTGTCCTCCACTCTGAAGGGTCGTACCGAAGGGTGGCGAACTACTGTGTTTGACTGGACTAAGTTAGGTTGTGTTTCCAAGGATAATGGGAGAGAGGCGCAACTTTTAACCAGCACTCCCAACAGGGAGCATATCACCCCAGTGCTGCGCCAGCTGCATTGGCTCCCGATTTAGTTCTGGGTTGAATTCAAGGTGTTGGTATTGATCTTTAAGGCCAAACGCAACCTGAGACCTGCATACATTTGGGACCGCATCTTCCTGTATTGCCCCAACTGTACTTTACGTTCTTCTGATTCTAACTTGCTGGTGGTTCCTGGCCCTTCTTCGGCTAGCCTCAACTAGAGATAGAACTTTTTCAACCCTGGCTCTGGCTTGGTGGAACGCTCTGTCTCCATCCACCAGGGCCCTGCGGGACTTGGGTCAGTTTCACAGGGCCGGTAAGGCAAAGCTGTTCTGCCAGGCCTTTGGTTGAGACTGGCCGAGATTATAGAATTATCTTTCAGCTGCCCCCCTAAATTGCCAACTGCCCTGTCCCTCTTGAGAGGGGGGAGGGGGAGATAGCGGTTTTTATTCTAATTGCCATCTTGAAGAAGTTTAAATGCTTAATTTTGTTTTAATTTTATGAGCTGCTAATGTTTTAACTCTGCGAGCCACTAATGTTTTAATTTTGTGAACCACTCTGAGCCTTTGGGGAGAGCGGCATATAAATGTAAATATAAATAAATAAAAGAATCTATATTCATAGGAGGGTCTGTAAAATAATTGTTTATTCAACTGTAGGAAATGCAAAATATAAACAAAATAAGGTGGACAATTGTATCAGGTCAAACCCTTTTCTCCTCTTCTGCCCCTGGCAGCTGTTGTTGCTATATTAGGAGGGCCACTAAATTTAGGAAGGGCACTAAATCAATATCAATCTATTTTTATAGTTTATTTTTGGGATATGTGGCTTCTCTTGCTTTGTTTAACAAGCTGAAAAGAACCTCAGTCATTCAGGGCAGCAGGTATCTTCCTAAAATTTATTAACCTGCCTAGTGTAGAAGAAAATAGGCTTTTTTCAATTATCCAAAGCTGTTATTTTTATTATAGTTTGTAATAGTATAAATACAATAAATCACTACTTTTGTCCTCCATAAAGAGTAAGCTCATCTTTTCACCGTGTTCTCAGCTTTGTGTGCACCCATTCTTTCTTATATTAAGTGTCCAGTTACTTTTTATATTGGCCTGTATTTCTTATGATGCTTCTGTAATCAACTTGGCCCTAATTCAAGAAAGGACCTAGTCAGTTATGGAAATCTGTGAATGGGTAGAAGAGAAAACAGTTCATTCACTTCCTTTTTTAATATCATACCCTTCTTGAAAAGACTTATCTGTGCAAAGGTATCTTCCATGTCTTGAGTCCATCCCACTCCTGAACTGGAGAAAGCTCCTCAAAAACATGTGTTATAGTTCAGATGTATGGAAAGGGCTGTTACAGTTTGCAGTGATCAGTATGCTGAAAAAGTATTAATCAGTCTCATCACCACCATAGTTGCTTCATACTCTATCCTGCAGTTTCTTGGTGTTTAATGCAGAAGTGATGAAGGGAAGCAGAGTGTCTGAGACCAGTAGTGGCACATGTCCACTGAGTGTTTGGAGAGTTCTATTTTCTTTATTATTGTGGACAGCAATAGATTGCCATATAAAGTGTGACTGCAAGAGAAAGGAGGGAATTCTGGTGGCTTTTTCATCATATTTGCCTCGCCCCATTAAGGAAAAGGGGCAAGGGGTACTCATAAAAATCTTTTTGATTTTTCTTCCTCCATGTCTCCATCTCCATCAATATCATCTACTTCACTATACTTTGTTCCCTGAAAGATTAAAGTGCAGTCAGTTGTGGTACAGTGGAAGAGACCATTTACATCCCAACTCTCCCATCAGCCCTCTGATATCAAGCTATTATTTAAGATTGTGGGCCATTGCAAGTTTGGAGTTTGGAACAGTGATGGGTTGAAAAGAGAACCATCCAGCTGTGTGGATTTGGTGCATCCACATTTCTGTTCTCATAACAGCCACCTAAGTGGCCAACAAATTAAAACATTCATAATAAAACCAAATCTGAAAAATCACCATGAAATCAGTAAAAAACTGAAATACACAAAAAAACATGAAAACAACAATTAAAACGTTAGTTGGGAAGGATAATTCACTGAAGGAATGCCAAATAAAACAAGTCTTTACCCTTTAGCAGAAGGTGGCAACAGGATAGACAGGTCACTCTAGGAAGAGAATTGCAGAGTTTTGGTGCCACTGTTGAGAAGGCTGTTTCTCAGGTTGCTGCAGAGGCATTCCTCCCATTGGGCACAGTGGGCAGTTGCTCAGGGCACCCTCTTGTGGTGGGTGCCAAAAATGCTTGTCTGTTTGTGGGATTTTTTTTGTATTTTCAGTGTTTTTTCTGTTTATGGCCTGCAGGGGGCGCAGTTTTTAGGCTAGCTAGCAGCACCAAAATTTCAGGGATTTTTAGGGAGACTCTCCTGATGATATCACCCAGGTTTGGTGAGGTTCGGTTTAGGGAGTCCATAACTTTGGGAGTTTCCAATGGGAGCTAATAGGAGATGGGGGCTACATCTTTGAGGGTCCATAACTTTGGACCCCCTGAACCAAACTTCACCAAACCTGGGTGGTATCATCAGTAGGGTCTCAGGAAGATACTCTGAAGTTTTGGTGCTGCTATCTTAATAATTGCACCCCTGACAGCAGGCACCTCCTAAATTTCCCCAGATTCTCCTTTTAAATCCACCCCTTCCTACCAATGCTTGTTTTCTTTCTTTCTTTTATTATTTCAATGCCTAATAAAGGTGGTTATTATTATCATTAAATCCACTCCCTTAGGCATGGATTAAAAAAGAGAATCTGAGGTCCCCAGTTTAAACATTGAAAGTGATGCTGTTTCACGGTGGAGGAGAATCCACCCCAAAATAGCATCACTTTCAATGTTGTTTAAACTGGGGATCCCAGATTCTCCCTTTAAGGTGGATTTAAAAGGAGAATCTGGCCTCCCTAGTTCAAACACCATTAAAGATGCTGTTTGGGGGTGGATTCCAGCATCTCTTGTTCAAACTAGGGAGCCCAGATTTTCCTTTTAAATCCACCTTAAAGGGAGAATCTGGGGTCCCCAGTTTAAATAACATTGAAAGTGATGCTGTTTCCCCCAATTGGGGGGACTGAATACAACACCATAAAATGTTTTCGTAGCAATAATAAAACATTTTTAAAGCATTTTGAAAATGTTTTCAAAATTTTTTATTTCTGCTGTGTGGCATGGCCTATTGCTGTGTTGTGATTTGTGAGTTGGGGGATGTTCTATAATGTGCTTTGAAATGACCTGGTGGAAAAAAATAATTGTTTGGTCATGGTGGGAGAGGGTGGTTGCCCATGGGGGGGGGGCATCATACTCAGGTTTTGACCAGGGCTCAAGTTTGCCTAGGTACTGGGTTGCTGCCACTGGGTTGCTGCCAACCTCAGAAGGTAGGGCATCTAAAAAAGCCTTATAGAATCATAGAGTTGGAAGGGGCCATATAAGCTGTCTAATCCAACCGCCTGCTTAATAGAGGATCAGCCCTGACAGGTGTTTGTCCATCGGCCCCTCCTTGAAGATGGCTAGTGAGGGAGAGCTCACCAAACCTCTAAACAGCCAATTGCCCCATTGAACTACTCTTACTGTAAAAAGAATTATTTCCTAATATCCAGACAGTACCTTTATGCTTATTCTTTAAACTGTTAATTGCAAGTTTTATCCTCTGTCCTCTTAAGTGACAGCCCTTCAGATACTTTAAAAGAACAATCAACCATGTCTGCTCTCAACCTCTTCTTCTCCAGACTGAACATTTCCAAGCCTCTCCACCTTTCCTTACAGGGCTTGGTCTCTAAGCCCCTGATCATCCTTGATACTGTCCTCTGCACCTGCTCCATTCTGTCTATTTCCTTTTTGAAGTAAGGCCTCACTGCACATAGTATTCCAGGTGTGATCTGACCAATATACTGTACAGTGGAACGATGCATTTTGTGCTCTGGATGTTATACCTCTGTTTATACACCCCAAGATCACATTAGCCTTTTTTGCAGCTGCATCTCCTGTTTAGCTTATTGTCTGCCTGTACCTCAAGATCTTGTTCACACACATACTGCTACCCAGAATGGTATCCTTCATCCAGTATGTGTGTTTTTCATTTTTATTACCCATATGTAGAACTTGTTGAATTGCAACTTGTTCACATCTACCCACTTTTCCAGTATATTCAGATCTCATTGAATTCTTTCTCAGTCTTCTAATATGCTTGCTGCTTCTCCCAGTTTGGTGTCATCTGCTGATTTAATGAATAATCCCTCCTTTACCTCATCAATATCATTCATAAAAATATTGAAAAGTACCAAGCCCAGAACAGAGTTGATACCCCATTGGTCATCTTCCTCCATTCAGATGAAATGCTGTTGACAACTATTATTTGAGTTTCCTTGTTGAAAGTGGTCATGAGAAAATAGTCTTTCAGGTCAGGAACTCATTGGGAGCTATTGTAGATGGGCCAAGACTAGAGTGACATGGTTCCTATGACATCAGTGCTGCAGAATTCTGCACCAGTGGAAGTTTCTAAACTCTTCTGAAAAGTAGACCCACATAGATCATGCTATACTAATGTAATGTACATGTTTCCAGGGCATACACATCCCCACACTACGGACCTGGTCTTTCAAAGGGAATGCAACCCCATTCATGACATCTTAAATGTCAGGTTAGACTTTCTAGTCACCATCTGATTGGGAGTATGCTTGAATTTATTAATATGTATCCACACAGCCCAGGCACTTGATCGGGGTTTGGGGTATATTCTTATGTCAAATTTTTATTAATGAAAAATGTGACATCCTCAGTCTGTTATTTACCAAAACTCAGAACTTCTCAAATGATTCTGAAGTTAGGATCTACAGCAAATACACTTAATTTCAGGTCTATTACCCACTTTTATGGGATGATGTCCTTCAAAGATAATTTGTAGAACCTCTAAGTAGATTTCTTGGCAAGACCAAATCATTAATATGAATTATTTCACAACAGTCTTTCATGTTGTATCTTATAGTTCTTTAAACCCTCGATATTAAAAATTATATAGTATTACAGTCCTGTTCAGTGGGCTAGGGACCTGGCTGCAGCACCATAGCCATCCCATCCCACCGCTCCCATGGAGGCTTCCTAGCTGTGTGGGGAGGCCTGAAAGGCAAAAAAATTCTCCCCGCTGCCGGAAAGCCCTGATTGGGATTAATGGAGTTACACCACTTTTTGGGTGGCATAAGTCCTAAGCCTGGACCACTGGTGCAACGTGGGCAATGGCCAAGAGGGAGCCATCTAGTGTTGGCTCCACCCCTGGACCGCCCCCCTTCACCAGTGGTGGTGTCCAACGCAGCATCCCACCCCTGGACCGCCCCCCTTCGCAATGCGTGGTGTCCAATGCAGCATCCCACCGCTGGGAAGGGCAGTTGTGACTGCATGGCAGCAGCTGCACAGTAGGGAATTTGCCCCTCTACCAAGGCACATGCCCCAGGGGGTGCAAATCTTCTGGCGCTACTGCGTGCTGTTCCCACTGGTGGATTCGACCTCCCTTTCTTAGATGGGGTTGTTAATTACTCTGTGTCTTCACTGAAACTGGGGCAAGGATTTTTTTCATATTTTCAATGTGGTAATGTTGTTATTTCCCTTCTATTTAACTGTGTGCAAATTTTTATATTATTGTTTTGCTATATAGTTTGCATGTAAAGCTTGGTAGCTGGTACGTTTGTGTGCGTGCATATGTGTGTGTATATATAAATACAATTTGTGGATTGCATTTCTTTTAGAAAATTCCACTGAGTTCTCCATTTAGTGGGAAGCACTCTCTCCTTAGTGGAATAACAGCTTTTACAGTTGATGGGGTCAGATATTTTTTCTGACATTCAACCCAGCCATACAGCTTCTTCTACTCCAGTGAAACCTTCCATGCACCTTCTGCACTCCACTAAATCTCTTAGACGCAGCATTCCAGTCTGGAAGCTTTTGTTAGGAGCAGTGTGCCAGGCAGGTGGGACTTACTAGGGTCTTCCCAGGTCTTTACTACATCTTTTGATGGCCGTGACTTGAGGGGAAATGTTTCTGAGAGATCTAGAAATCTGCCTGGCATTAAGACTGCCAGAGTTTCTATGAAGGACAGTTTTCTCTCCCCCAAAAAATCTTTAGTCGTCATTTTATCATTCCTCAAAAATTAGTTGCTGACTCGTGTCTGTGGTGTAGAAGCTAGTAGGGAAAGAAGTCCAGTGGTTAGAGATAGGTCCAGAGAGCTACCAGGAGTTTGTCTTTCCTGCAGCTTCACAAATCTGTGGATGTGGCAACAAGTGGGAACACAAGGCTACCTGCCTTGGCCAGAAAGGCACTGTAGGTTTGTGGAGCTGGTTGAAAGAGGATTCATGGTACTTGAACCAAAAACTGTCAGATTCTATATTCTACCTCCTACCTTTCCCATAAGATTTTATTTTATGGCTGCAACTTGACACAATACATATTATAGGCCAAAGTTATTCTAGAGTGTAAAGGGTAGCATAGCTTGCTTTTCAAAATACCTGTTGCATAGCATGCCCATCTTAAACATCTGACAAGGCAACTCCATACTTCTGCCAAGGAGGAGTTTCCACATCCATCTTGATTTTGTAATGCTGACTAGTGTGCACTAAATAAACTTAACACTCTCCTCCTCACATGCTTTTTGAATGGAAGGTGATGTTCACTCTGTTTATGGTCCTCTTTGGAAGAGCCATACCAATTCTGTTTTTTCGGTTCTGTTGTCACCTCCCTCTTAGTTGCTCGGGTGTCTTACTCTAATGCTACAGCCAAACATAAATAGCCCGGGTTGCTTCAGTTCAACTGACCCCACCTCAGGCAGCAAAATGGAAAGGCTGGCAGTTTGGAAAGACAGTGTTGATATTCAAAATCCTACATCTTTAATTTTTAAAAGTAATTATTGGAACAGAATTTCAGATGGGTGATTTCACACACTTATGATGCTGTGATTGCTAAGGTTAGTGGTCAGCCTATCAAATATCAACATAGTTAAATATGCGTATTCTTGGGGACAGTTGCTGGACCTTAAGTTCCACAAAATATTTTTGGGTGTCTACAAAGTCCCACCTCACTGGAAAAAATGACTGCCCTGTGATAACATTTAAATTCTTCCTTTGAATTTCTCTTTACCATTTTGCAACCTTAAGGAGAAAAGATAGTGAAATTATTGTATAGGGATACTTTCAGATAAATACCTAACATACTGCTGTTTTTTTTTCTTCAAATTATCCCCTGACAGTAGAAGAAAATGAATCTGACGACCAGCAGGGAGGTGTGGTACTAGCAGCTGCACAGACAGGTAATGTGGAGTTCTTTCATGAGGCTTTGGTTTGTTGGCTAAGAACAATATTTTGGCTTGGTCTCACTTTATTGAATTTGGAAAAAGAACAAATCATAAACTTTCAGTTTCAGTACTCCACTGTTCTTCCTCCCACTAAAACATCATCAGTGTTTTAGTTTCATAGAAGAATGACATTCATAGGGAAATATGTACATTTTTACATTCAAAACACTTTATTTGCAAGCAAGAAACCCCTCCCCACACTATCTGCAGATACTGATAATTAAAAAAAAACTTGTGAACTTATGAACCACGTATGTGTGCACTGATGCGTAGGACTATTTACATCTCAATTCTCCCATCAGCCCTCTGATAGCAAACTATTATTTAAGATTGTGGACCATTGCAAGCTTGGAGTTTGGAACAATGATGGGTTGAAAAGAGAAACATCCAGCTATGTGGATTTGGTGCATCCACATTTCTGGATTGAGGCCAGTGTCTCTGCAGGCTAGTTACTTTAATAAATTAGCATGTAGTTCAATTCTTAATCCACTGAGTTTGCTAGCAGCCACTGAGCCCTACATTTAAGTCACTGGGAGTTTTGTAGCTAAATCCTCAATACAACTAGCAAGATTTTAGGTTGTAAGTCTCACATGTTCATTAGAATGAACAGCTATAAGGGGGTTAATAGCATGTTGCTTGTTACAATGGCTCCTTTTATTTGCTTCTGCTAAAAAAATTATACAGTTTAAAGAATGATTCAGTTCTTTAATCTGTTGGATGAGTTGTTTGGCAAAATAATATTTAATTAAGAAGTCTGCTCAACAAAATCATTATGTGGTATGCTTTATTGACATTTTGCTTATGGACCTTCAGAGGAGGGCCTGAAGAAGCCCTAACGTGAAATTTTACATTTATTGATTGTACCTTCCTTAGGTTTCAGCCAAATTTTTAAGCTTTTAATTAAAACGTCCACTCTGTAAAGTGATGAATGCTCATATAAACTTATTATTTGAGGTGAATTAATTGCTAGAACATTTTTCTTTGCCTGTGAACGAGATTTGTTTCTTCATTAATATTTGTGTCTTCTAAGTTTCTGGTTCCCTTTGTATGCTAGATTTATTTTGGTGGCTCAGTAAAACAAAATAGCTGTTCTAAAATAAATAAATTAAGGTATAGAATCAAATGATGAATTAGTCATTAATTGGTATGGAAACTTGTATATACCAGTAGAAGAAATGAAGTTCCATGAATATTTTTATTAGATGAGAAAAGTGAGATCCCCTCCTTTTTTTCCTGCTGCTTTACCAGTTATTAAAATGGATTCACTGCCTACAATCATATAGTCCCTCTTCTTTTTAATCTCAGTGTGTGTACCTGTGTATCTGGATTGGTATAGTTGCATCATATTCTCTTTAGTCAAACTACATAAGCGCAGCAACCAGTGAACCTTATTCTAAATATGTATTTGTGGCTTAAGTGGGATGTGTGTGTGTGTGTCGGTAGTACAACAACTTCTTGGCATGTGGGAATCCCAGATTCAATCTGGTTAAAAGGATCAGATCAATAGCAGGTGATGTGACATACCTGTACTTGAGAATGTGGAGAACTGATTCCAGTTCGAGTAGACATTATGCTAATCTTGATGGATCAGTGGTCTAGTTCTGTATAAGGTAGTTTCATGTGTCATAGTCTCATTAAGGGCTGTACAGTCTTTGACGCCAGACTGAACAGGTATCTGCTTCCACTACTAGCATTTTTTGCTGTTGGAAATATAGTGTGTTCAATTCTGAGATATCCTGTATCTCCTGTCCTTTTCAGAGAATATTCAGGATGCTATATTTGCTATTGCAAATACTAATGATCAGCAACCCATATTGTGTTATCTTTAATATTTGGTTATGAAGTATCATAAGAACTTAAATACGAAGTGTGACGTGCCAGTAGTAATACTATGTCTTTTCAATGAGGTGTGGTATCCCATGTAATGTTTCTGATATCCCAACAATGGCTAGGGTATCAGGATTGGGCTGCGTATACAGTGTTAAAACTAAAATGGCACCAACCAGAGCTTTCTTCATAACAAGTGTTTGAAACGAGATTAAATGCCTTAATTGCTGGTTATGAGGGCCAATGATGATCAGTGCTGATGCACACAATGCTAACCATGGTTAAAGCATACCATGAAAGGGTGCTGGAAAGGAGGGGAAGTTACTGCTGCAGCAGACCTGGAGCAGGGAATCGTGCATCTACTGGAATATTAAATGTGTACATTTCTGGGAACTGTCTCTTGAATGAAAAGTAGCTGTGTCCCTCCAGCATAAAATACGTTTAAAAGATGAAGCCCTTAATGTTGAAGACTATTGGTGCAATCCTAAACAAAGTTACTATTGGAATATTTCTATTGGAATAAAGTTTTCAATTGGAATTTGAAGGGTTGGAGATAGAAGGGTATAACTCTGCTGAGGATTGCCCTGGAAAAGAATTTGGTTCATCAGCAAAATCACCTTTAGTACTGTATAAGGTTGCCATCCTCTAGTGGGGGCTGGAGTTCCCCTGGAATTACAGCTTATCTCCAGACAGCAGAGTTCAGTTTTGTTGGAAGAAATGGCCGCTTCCATTTATTTGTTGTTTATTCATCTGTTGACTTGTATGCCTTTTCTGAAACTTACGAGGTGATAAAGAACGCTCTTGGCTGTACCAAAATGAAGCTGTGCAAGAAACTCCATACATACGACTCAAAAATTTTTGAGAAATACTTTTGTATTAGAGCTCTGGCTCTTGCCATTAAGTGAGCTTTTTATGGAGTACCAAGTTATAAATGTAGTACAGCTACGGCATATTAATCTTACTGCAGAGATTTAATGAGGCAGTTGTTTTGCGATGGACGCTATTGGGAGCAGACAGCGACAGAGTTTTACTTCACCGCTGAACTGCAGAAATATTCCTTTCCTGGTAATAATTATAACCACATGATCTCTTAGTTTTCCTTTCTTTTGCCAGCACTTTTCCGTGCTGAAGTGGCTTGGAAGGAGGTCCATTAAAACACAGTCAAATGGACTGGAAACTGGGCTTTTTTCCTGGTAGTTTGACATTTTAGGCTCTTGATCAGCTATGGATCCTTGTAGCGTGGAGAGAAATATGCAAGATGAGTTTCAAGCATTCCGATCGTCTTCGCCAGTCTGCTGAGATGGCTGTTAGATATTCATTACTTTTTTAACTTGACTTTTATATAGGTTATAAAAAGTAAATGTGGTGAAACCTAATTTTTACATGGATAGAATAGAATTTCTGCTGGTTGGATTTAAACCAATCTCTTACTGGAAATTAATTGAAGTCCATGGGTTTATTGCTGCTAACTCTTTTAAGCCTTTGCAATTTTTCATTTTCCTCCAGTGTTGCAGTTTTATTAGGCCAAGTTACAGCAATAACATCCCTTATGAGAAGGAAAAGGAGAAAGCCACCTGCCAGGACACATAGTAATGAGAAAAATATACTACTTAAATTTCCATTTATAAATAGTGTTTAACATAATCAGGAACAGAAAACAGCAGTTCATTTATGTACTGTATTAATAGCTAAAAGAATATATTTACAAGACAAATGAAACTTTTTCTCGTTTGCATTTTGTAATCTTGTACAGGGAATCTTTTGGGTGAGGTGGTGATGTACATACTTGCCAAAGTATTGGGTGGTACTATATAGAGCAGTGTCATCGCTTGCTGTGAAAAGAAGTCCTTACGTTGTGATTTTGAACACCAAGCTTCTGTCTGTTGATGTTAGGCAGTCAATCCAACAAGGGCATGTTCCCCTCACAGATACAGTCTTCTGTATGCTCTTTCTTTGCAAGGAAAGTAGAGTTGCCCGCATGGGGTGAGAGGAGATCTGCTGGATCTAGTGAACCTAGTGGCAAGCAGCTCTTTCCTTCATTCAGCAATTAGGCTTGCCTAATTGCCTAGGCTGTGAAGCTACTGTAGGGTGTGGCTGGTGGAGTTTGAGGACAGGAGGAAGTTTAGTGTGAATATAATGCCATAGTTTGCCCTCTGAAGTTGCCATTTACTCCAGGGGAACTAACTTTGCAATGTGGAGCTCAATTGTAATTCCAGGACAATTAGCAGACTGTGTGTTTACTGCTGTACTTTTGAAGCCCATTCATTTCTTTCCCCAGTGGAAGGGATAAACTGTAAATTTCAAGTTGACAATTCCTGTTCACCCTTTTGTTATTGTAATGGAAAGAGGTGGATATGTATTGTCAAAGGCTTTCGCGGCCAGAATCACTGGGGTGCTGTGTGGTTTCCGGGCTGTATGGCCGTGTTCTAGCAGCATTCTCTCCTGACGTTTCGCCCCACACAGCACCCCAAAGAGGTGGATAGTTTGCTGTGTGTATCCTGTGCATGCAAGTACTGTTTAAGCATACAATATGATTTGTAGCACAGAATTTGTTTTCTGGAACTCAGTTTTTAATATTTTTAAAGTTATTTGTTTTTATCATTGTGTGGAGAGAAAAAAGCTTAGAATCAGGTGGTTGATTGAAGTATTGAAACATTCTCAAGGGAAGTGATTGATGAGTAGCTCTAATGTATACAGTCTTGTAACTGTGGATGCAGGAGCCCAAAGATATGTCATGCACTACCTCTGAATTCCCAGTTTTATTTTTTTAAGCAAGCCTATCCTTTTTCATTGCAAAGGTATCTGAAGAAAAGTACAACAAGGTTTGGGGGGCTATATTGTCTGGAAGGAATGGGGGAAGGGAAGCTGCTAGCCAACTGTAGCTGATTTAGTTTTGCTGCTTCCTGATCAAATTAATTATCTTCCGTTTTGTCCCATCTTCTTTTCTTGTTGCCATTTGGATTCTTTCTTGCTCATTTCTGTCATTTTTAATGCTCACAGTGATGTGAGAACATTGAGTGGAAAACTGAATTAGGTTTATACTCTTTTGTTTGCAGTTTATATCCTCTCTGTTTGCAGTGGGAAAACTGCGTCAGCATCAGGAAGGCATGGGAGGAGGAAGGAACAGAAAAATGAACACCCAGTTTCACTCAACTTGGTATCTGGTTTTAAGCACTGATTGCAAACCACCCCTTTATAACTTGCATGCGTAAAGAAATTCATACCTTTGAGCATGTACAAGACTCCTTTTTACTCACTGCTGAATAATCACAGTCAGTATGGTTGCTAAGAACCTGGGGAAAAATTGTATTGTCCTTTTAGTAGAGATTTAATGCATGGAAATGGCCAGGTGAATCTTTTCATTACATAATGGCATTACTTGGTAAATACTGTCTTATTAGGCCTCTGTTAAAGTGACAGGAAAAAAATTCCAGTCTGTTGGCAACCATTACTGCTGGCAGCCATTACTGCCAGGCTGCTATCCTCATCTCCCCAGTGTAAAAACAATCTAAGATTAAAGCTGAAGGATGGAAGAGACATACGACTCAGGCATGTCTAAAGTCCAGAACCTTCCGTAACAGTAAAAAAAGTAAAAGGAGCTAAAAGTCTGAGGGGTCATACTATCCAGGCAGTCTTGAGTTCCACCACATCTCAGTACAGAAAATCAAGGCTTTGGGGAGGTTTTAACCCAATCTGTGCCAAGAATAATGAATTTTCTGAATACTGTGACTAAAAATGCTCTGCTTATATTAAGGGTTGTTACCTGCACATCACAGTGAAAGTACACATCTGTCAGTTTGGTACAAGGGGTGAACTTACAGATTGGAAGAAATGATGTAATGTAGGAATCTCCCATTTTAGGAATTAAGGCACTGATTAATTGCTTTCTAGGCACAGTCTGAAATACTACTCCAGAGTGTTATCCTGGCATGTGACATCTCTCAGGAAAATAAATTTATTTTCACCTATTTAAGTCAACAATCCTAGTGGTTAGGACTCCACCTAAACACTTGCGGACATATCTGCAGTAGTTTTCCAAGGCCCTTCCTGGAGTGCTCCTGCCTTCTGACATTAGGTAGTTGGCAACCCAGGAACAGCCTTCTCAGCTGTGGGCCCATGGCACCAAAACTGGAATTCTTCCCAGGAAGACTCATCTGTCCCCTTCTGTTGCCATCGTCTGCCAGTGGGTGAAGGCTTTTTTTGTTTTATTTGGAGTTCCCTCAGTGATCCCTTCTTCCTTCAACACGTTTAAATTGTTGTTTTTATGTTTCTGCATGTATTTTAGATTTGATTTTAATTGTTTTAAAGATATGGGGTTTGTTGGTTTTAATGTTTAACAATCTGTTAGCTACCTTGGTGGTCCCAACAGTAACAGGAAGGCAGAGCATACATTTTGTGAACATATAAGTAAATACGATCATAACCAAATTACCGTATATACTCGTGTATAAGTCGACCCGCATATAAGTCGAGGCACCTAATTCTACCACAAAAAACTGGGAAAACTTATTGACTCACGTATAAGTCAAGGGTGGGAAATGCAGCAGCTACTGGTAAATTTCAAAAATAAAAATAGATACCAATAAAATTACATTAATTGAGGCATCAGTAGGTTAAATGTTTTTCAATATTTATTTCAAAGAAATACAGTAAACTAGCTCTGTAAGCCCTGATTCTCCCTTTACATTCACTCAGAAAGGGGGGGGGTGATTTAAAGGGTGAATCTGGGGAAAATTTGAGGGTGCCTGTCAGGGAAGAAATGTTTATATTAGCAGTACCAACATTTCAAAGTATCTTTAGGAGACCCTCCTGATGATACCACCCAGGTTTGGTGAAGTTTGGTTCAGGAGGTCCAAAGTTATGGACCCTCAAAAGGGTAGCCCCATCTACTATTAGCTTCCATTGGAAACAATGGGGGATGGGAGCACCCATTTTGGGGATCCATAACTTTGGACCCCCTGAACCAAACTTCACCAAACTTCACCATACATTCTGAACTTACAGCAGAAGCAGCTGACAAAGTAAAAACCCTAAAATATTTTTAAAAATGTCCCTCACTCGCGTATAAGTTGAGGGGGGCTTTTTCAGCACAAAAAATGTGCTGAAAAATTCGACTTATATGCGAGTATATACGGTACTTTTCTTTTGATCGCTGATGAGCCATTTTAAAGATTTTTGACTTCTTCTAAGTCTAAGTACATGCCTACTTGTGATAACTACTTAAAATTATCAGGTTGTCTGCCATGGTGGGCAGCTTCCCACTGGACTCCTTCTCCCTCATAAAATGTCTTCCTGAATGTATTCAGCCTTGGTTGTGGTTGCTATTGACCAAATGACTAATTCAAGCCGGGATATATTTTAATATCCTGTCCTCTTTTAATTTAGACAGTGGCTCTTACCATCTCTCAAATCGCTCAGCAGCTTCCAAATGTCTTTCCCTTTATTTGACAGTGAAAGTGTCTCTCCAAGAGAAGGTAGCAGTGGAAATATATTCATCAAGAGAGGTATAGACTGCCACCACTCATTACACTGAGGCTGTGACTGAACCCAGGTCTCACAGGTTTTCCCCTTAAGAGTTGACCTAAAAACTAACGTAGCATTTTGCTAAAGCATACATTCTGAACTTGCAGCAGAAGGGACTAAGTTGGCCGACTCTTGTCCCAATAGAATTGTATCTGCGAATGCATAAGTTGAAGCAACTGTCCCCTCTCCCTTATAATGGCTTCCATTATATAAATAGAAAATAATTCCAGTGTTAATATCTAGTTAGGTCTTTGTAAGACACCGTGGCATAAGCAGTTTTTCAGATTGTATATTCCACACTGTATGTGTTTGTGAGTGTGCGTGGATGTGTGGATGTGAGCATGTTGGTTGTATTATTGGATTCTTGTTAAGGACCAGAATTCATGAATAATAAGCAGGAAGCATTGTTGCATCCTTTTCTTCCCTCTAGCATGCTACCTAAAGCAGAGTCAGACTCTACCCTTATTTTAAAACAAACAGGTCTGTAAACTTTATGTGCAGCATTTAAATAGTCATGTTAAAATTCAGACCCAGTGCCCGCATTTCCCTGAGTGCTGTCAGTTTTATGAGATGAAACTGTGAGCTTGAGCTGAACATCTAATAGTATGCTGTGTGCACGTGCTGCCTTCCAACAAGTGTTTAATGATGTCGGGGTCAGTTTGCAACAGTTAAGACAATTATTTCTTTTCCTCCACTGTTTATAACTGAGTGGTATTTTTAACTGTTTGGCAGAAGTTGCTGCATAGGTTTGGAGTGTTTTGACGAGTAAGGTTGGGATCTGGTTCGTATGTTAAAGGAAGTTAAAAATGTCTTTCCCTTTTGTTCAGCACGTGTCACTTTCGGGTAGTGTAAGGTTTGCATTGCCCAATTTGGATGCTAGCAGGTACTCCTGTGTTCTATGGATGTTCTCTGTAAAATAGAAGGCCCACATTATTCTTTTTAGCCATTTGTGCCATTTATTTGTTTGTTTGTTTATACCTTGCCCAACCCCGAAGGGCTCAAGGCGGCGATACAACAATATGAAACCAGATACAATTAAAATAGCAATAAATAATTAAAATACTACAAGATTCAACATTTGCACACATGATGGCAACTTAAAACTGCACTATCCCACGGGAGAACAGTGATAGTGAGTGTCAATCCGGCTGGCCCCTAGGAAATGCCCAGTGGAATAGCTCTGTCTTTCCAGCTTTGCGGAAGAAGCTCTGATCCCACAGGGTCCTGATCTCGCTCGGGAGCTTATTCCACCAGGTGGGGACCAGGACCAAAAAGGCCCTGGCCCTTGTCGAGGCCGGCCGGATATCCTTCGGTCCAGGGGTTACCAGCTGTTTCTCCTACAGCTTCTTGTAGTTGGTAACCAGTCTATATTGGTAGTATAAGACATGACAGTTGAAATCTTTATAATAGGTAAGACGTACTGTGGGTTCTATTCATTTTGCTATTTCTTGTTTGTGGATCACTTTGCTCTTGTACATGTAACAACTGATGTTTATTAGTTTTTACAGAAGAAAGTGAGACCTGCTTTCTAGAAGAATGTTAGTGGTAGGAGATGGTAAACCTTCTCAGATTATGTTGACCCAGATTTGGAGAGAGGAGCAAATATGCTTTCTCTGCTGGTGCTACCCAGCATGCTTTAGTGGTTAAGAGTAGCAGTCTCTGATCTGGAGAACCAGGTTTGATTCTCCATTCCTCAACTGGAAGCCTGCTGGGTGATCTTGAGCCAGTCACAGTTCTCTCTCTCAGCCCACGTGGGGGTAGGCAGTGGCAAATGACCTCTGAACGGCTGTTGCCTTAAAAATCCCACAGGGTCATTTTCCATCACCACACCTGTTCTATGGACCAAAAAGGGTTTTAAATGAAAAAAAAAACTAGTAGGGGAACATTTACAAGCATATTTAGTCCCCACTTAAGAGTTTGCTTCCCTCAATTTTTTCCTCATCCCTTCTTCTGTCCAAGGCTTGCCGTGCAGGGATAAAGAAATACACATTGTTGAAACGTTGAAGTGCCTGTTTGATTTTCCTCCTGTGATTACAAATGTCTTTCTTTCTAATATCAGGAATAGGATAAAGATGTTCATTTGCAATGTTTACAGTTGGCCTTTTCCCAGGAGGCTTAATGCAGACCACAAGTAAAATATTTAAAATCAGTAAGATCTATAAAACAATATTAAAAACTAAGAGAACAGCAAACCAATCTACCAAAAGGTCTGAGGACACTAAACATTGAGTTGTAGCAGGAGGGGGGAGGCAAGAAAGGTATCTGGAAAGCCATACTCTACAGGTGGAAATCCTCCTTCTGTTGGAAAAGCCATGGTTGACCCCAGCCCTTGACCTCTCATTAGACAGTAATGTTCAGCTGTAACAGACAAAAAAAGGAGAGAACAGGACTCTCTAGGACTTTTGCCTTGCTGACCAGCATCACCTCTGTCTTGTCAGTATTTAGTGTCAACTTGTTCACCAATCAAGCATTGGCTCAGTTTGTTCATGGCAGCACCAGCTGGTTTAAGCAAAGATGCATATTGCTTGTAGTGTCAGTGACATACTGATAGCACCCAATAGCAAAACAAAAATGGTTTGGGTTTATATTATATTTTAGCCGATTAAGATATGGATATTTTTCTGAAAATAACATAACAAATCAACGTCATATACAGAGCTGAAACAGTGCTGGGTGGAGTTTAGCTTCTACTATGTGCAAGAGCTTTGTTATGGCCAGTGAACTTGCTGATGACTTTGTTGGGCTCATATAGTGTTGTTTCTTCACACTCTCTCATCACCACCTACCTCAGAAGGTGTCTGCTGTGGGAGAGGAAGGGAAGGCGTTTGTAAGCTGCTTTGAGACTCCTTGCAGTTGAGAAAAGCGGGGTATAAATCCAAATTCCTCTTCTTCTATTACAGAATTAGATATCTAATTAATCCTTGCCATACCTGCTCAGAATAGAATGAAGGCTTTTGCACTGCAGAGTAAAACCTTTCTAAGGTTACAAATTGTAGTGGGTTTAGAAAGATGTAGGTCTGATTAGGGTTGCGCTGTGGGCTGGTTATCTACTTGTGTAATTTATTTATCTACTTTGGTTATTTAACAGGCAATTTAAATAATTTCAAGTATAATTTTAAGGCATAGGTGGTAGGTTGGTGCTGTTCCTTTGGATAGAGAGCTCAATTGGTGTAAGTTGATTGGCAATATATTAATTTACAAATGGGTAGGCCAGTGAGAATCACGAAATGGTGGAAATCTCATCCTTCTATCTTGTTTCTTCTGCCCCCCTGGCCACCTTCTATTTCCCCTTTTTGTCTCCCCTACAGCTTTCACTACTTCCTACCTTGCTGGGCACTCTCCCATCTCTTTCTTCCTCACCACAATCTCCTTTGCCTTCTTTTGTCACACTGTTTTGTTCTTTTGTTTTCCTCACCTCTTCTTTGTCCTCCCCCTGGCTTCCCTCAGCTACGTCTCTTTCACTCTCCCCATTGCTTTGCTGGTATGCCCACTCACTCACCTATAGCATCATCACCTCTGCTTGCCTGGCTCATGTTCATTGTGCCGTCCTCTCCACCACTGGGTCCTGCTTTCTTCTTCTTCTGCTTTCTGCCACCTATCTGCCTTCTACTGTAGGTGGGGGACATCTCAGATGGGTGTCTTCTCCACCAATAGCAAGGAGGCAGGAAATCGTCATCAAATTAGCCGTGTCACTTCCTGTCTTCCAAGGCCATATTTGTTCAGTATTTTTTCCTGCCTAGCAGGGAGTGCTAGTGTTTAGGAGAGGCTCCTTGGTAGATAACGTGTGTGTGTGTGTATGCAGTGTGTTTGACGCAGCAATACATTCTAAAGGAAGGAAATAACAACAGCCTTCACCAAAGCCTGGACAGGCAAGCACAGCGAACCGCGGAGAGCGTTAAAAGCGGAACGTTCGTTTTCCCGCCTTTTTGATGCACCCGCCAAACCAAGATGGCGTCGGGCTCTTTCACTCCTCCGCGCCAGGACTTCGCCAGATCGACGGCTGAAGGAACCCGCGCGGCCAAGGGAGGGCGCAAACACGCCACTCCGCGGACGGCCCCCTCCCCGCCCGGCGCCGCCCCGCCCGCGCCCTTCCCCACACGGCCGGGCCCTCACTGGACCTGAGGGACGCACAGCCCCAAAGAAAACCGAAAAGGCAGCAGGACGCGCGGAGGGCCCTCCGCACGCTTCAAAAGCAAAGAAGAAGCTGCCGGGGAGCTTGACGCCTTCCCAGGGCGCGGCCATTGACGGCGGCTCCCAGACCAGTTCCTCCTACCCCGCTCGGGATCCGGAGTGCTGTGTCAACCCACCGAACACCCCACCCCCCCGCGGAGGCGGCTGAGGGCGCGGTGACTCTTCAACAACAGGTACCGGGGCCCCGGGCCAACCGTGTGGAGGAGAGCGCTCCGGCGCCGCCGGATGCGCTTGCGCAATCTCAGGTGGTCGCTAACGACGACATTTCATTCTGGCAACGCCCCCCCCCCCCTCTGCATTCACGCAAATGCTCAGAGAACAAACTGACAAAGCGCTGGACGATAGAGAGCAACGAGCTGCTTTAAATAAAACCTCTTCCTTCCCTACCAGAGCCATAACCTGCTCTGATGGAACCGCTGCTGCGTTCACTATAGAAACCCCCTTGCCTTACAAGAGGACGAAAGAGGAGATAGAGGGGAAGGGGATGAGGGCCAGGTTCTCAGACACTGAAGAACCGACCGTTGAAAAGCCAGAATTATCCCCACGGTTCTTCTAACAGGAGGACATTACCAATCCTGCCAAACCCATCTAAGGTTTTCCCGAGGGCAAGTCAGATTATTTTCCCCAAGATGCTGGAACACTAAAACTGTTTTTCCAGTTCCAAAATACTTTGTCAAGCGCATTCAACGCGAATGGCACACGGGTAGGAAGGGACTTCCCACAGCTTACAAAAAGTTTACCTTTTGCCACAGCGATTCCATACTATGTTGAAAGTCCCAGCAGTGGAAGCCCCTATTGCAGTTCTGCACTCTGGAGCATTGGTAGCAAAAGAAGGGGAAAGTAATATTAAAGACCCGCTAGACAGAAAGACCCGCTACCAGTGAGGCGGCTCTTCACAGGTCCCACGATTGGCTGGCCGCAGCGATTAAGGCACTTTCCCCAGCATCTACAGTGGCCAGAGCCACTATAGCCTGGACTAAGAGAATTTAGTACATGATCCCAGCAGAGAACACTGCTATTAGAGAAGGCATTGCTGGTGCTCATTGCTAACGCCTTCATTGCGGACGCCACACTTGATGCAATTGCCATGACAGCTAGAACCATGGCGTCCAATATGCTAGCTAGGCGCAACACCTGGCTCCGCCCATGGCAGGCAGATACCCAAGCCAAGAATGCAGCAGCAGCCTATTCTTATTATGGAGACCAAGTCTCCGGCAAAGATTTAGAACAGGTACTCATCCAAACCAGAGATCAGAAGAAAGCAATGCCAAAATCGGTTAGGCAAGATCGTACGTCAACCAGCAAGGTGGGCTCACGCAGCACATTCAGAACACACAATACGCTCCCCAGATTTACTAGGGATAACAGCTGCAAGTCATGGCAGAACCAGTCTTCCTTTCATGACAAAAAAACTCATTCCGCACCTTTCAAAAACAAGGGAAGGGCCCTAAGCCAGACAAAAATAAACAATGACTACCGGCAACTCCCGGTGGGGGGAAACCTTGCCAAAATTTTCAGCAGCCTGGCAAGGAGTCCACATAGTTCAGTGGACAACAGAGTTGATAGAGTCGGGTTAACGAATAGAATTCTTCAGGAATTCTCGGCCCCACTGTTTGTTCCCTCACCGCTATCCTCAAACCCTTTAAAAGCCAAAAACTCATTAGGAAGCAGTTTCACATCTTCTGGAGATCCAGGCGGTAGAGCCGGTTCCTCCCCAGGAGAAATCCTTAGGGACCTATTCTCACTCTTTTTCTTTTACTGTCCCAAAGCGAAATGGGGAATCCAGAGCAGTGTTAAACCTCCGGTTTGTCAACAAGTTTATCCGGCTACCAAAATTCAAAATGGACTCCCTCTAGTCCATCACGATAGCCCTGAGACACAGGGAGTTCCTCACTTCGTTGGACCTGAGGGAAGCCTACTTGCACATCCCCATCAATCCGGCACACAAAAGATTCCTCAGGTTCACAGTAGGGAATGCCCACTACCAGTGCAGGGCCTTGCTGTTCGGACTAGCCATGGCCCCCAGAACAATCTCAGTTAGGTACTCCTGGGCCCCATTATCCAACTCAGGGAGGAAGGGACCCAGATACATCCTTACTTAGATGACCTGCTAATCAGGTCTCAGGACAGAACCAAGGATCTCCAAGACGTTGTCAGAGTACAACAAGTACTTCAAGACTACGGGCTCTTAACACATTGGGAGAAAAGCTCCCTCGCCCCAACTCAGAGACTAGAACATCTAGGAGCGATTATAGATACCACATAAAATGCCCTATCCATTCCACTGGTAAAAATTCTCAAAATACAAAAACTGTCAAACAAAATTCTAGTCACACTTCGACCAACTCTATTACAGTTGGCGAGCCTACTAGGCCTGCTCATCTCAGTCATAGACCTCAACCAATGGGCACGGCTACATGCCAGACCACTACAGCTGTTCTTAAGACCGTTCCAGCTAGATATCATTCTGAAAAAAGACAAAAAACTTTACCTAACCCCGTAGGTCAGAGAAAGCCTCAAATGGTGGACTAACATAAACAACCTAAAGAAGGGAAAATGCTACCCCCACGACAACAGACCTCAGATCTTCACAGACTCAAGTCTCTCAGGGTGGGGGGCGACGTTAAAGCAAAAATTCGTCCAAGGCACCTGGACAAAAAAAAAAAAGAAACCTTACTTCCCATCAATGTGCTGGAAACGCGGGCAGTGTTCCTGGCCTTACAACACTTCCACACAGAAGTCAAACATCAACACCTGATAATCAGGACAGACAACATCTCGACCAAGATGTATATAAACAATCAGGGGGGCTTCAAGATCCCCAAGATTACACAAAGAAGCCCTAAAAGTTCTCAACTGGTCGAAAATACACCTATTGTCGTCCCAAGCCCAGTACATTCGGGGAATAAACAACGACAAGGCAGACTGGTTGAGCAGACAGCAAATACAACTAGGTGAATGGAGACTCAATCCAATGATTTTCCAGGACATCTGCCTACAATTCAGCCAGCCCAAAAGGGATCTGTTCGCCTCAGTGGACAACACTCAGCTACCCAAAATTCGCAAAGTAACACAGGGGGTTGCCATCACAGCGCCTTGGCCCCGCCAACTGCTTTACGCCTTCCCTCCAATCCCCTTGATTCGCCTCTTGCAAAAAAAATCGGACTGGAGAAAGCTCTAGGTCATTCTTATCAAGGCCACAATGGCCCCGAAGTCCGTGGTACTCCATGGTACTAGAAATGTCCACCACAACCCATGACTCTGCCGATAGTTCCAGACATATTAACACAGGGCCCCTTAGCCCATCCAGACTCCAGGATGGCTCAGGTTGACCGCTATGGAGTGGAACGGAGAAAACTGAGACAAAGAGGCTACTCAATGAGTATTACGAGGAACATTATGGCAGCACAAAGACGCTCCACAGTCAACATCTATAATGCATCCTGGAGGACATTAGTTAGATGGTATCAAGCACGAGGAATGGGCCCGAAGCTCCTCTATAGGTAACATCCTAGATTTTCTCCAAAAGGGTTTTGATAGGGGACTTCGATGTCCACCTTAAAAGACAAATTCTTTGAGAGGAGTAAACTCTCCCAACCGCCAGTAATACACCGGTTCCCACATGGCGGCTGCACGGGCGATAACATCACTAACCAAATCACCATTTGAACCGATCCAAACCATCCCATTGCGATGGGTGCACATGAAAACTCTATTCCCACTTGCTATCACATCGCACGCAGGGTCTCGGTATTAAAAGCGCTATCAGTCAATGCCAAGTTATCCACAGTCTTTAAAGACAGAGTCGGATTACTCTTGGACCCGCTATTCATCCCTAAAGTATATTCCAAATTCCATCTTCAACAAGAAATTATAGTGCCAAAATTCATGCCTAATCCCTCTCACCCCAAGAGCTGGCCTTGGCATACTCTGGACGTCCAGAGAGCGCTAAAAGCCTTCATAATCAGGACAGAATATATCCGCAAAACGGAAGCTCTATCCATTAATGTTAGCCCCCCCAATGTGGGCGCTCCAATGTCAACAGCGGCCTTTAGCACAACTCTGAAAGCTACAATCATCGAAGCATTTAAATCGGCCTCGTTACCAATACCTCTGGGCGTGACTGCGCACTCCATACGCAGCGCGACAACCAATGCGGCCTTCCACAATAGAGCATCAGTGGAGCAGATCTGCAAGACGGCCACATGGTCATCCAGCTCATCCTTTATCAGACATTATAAAATGAATTCTCTGGCAGCAACTGAGATGGCCTTTGGCCGCAGAGTGCTAGAACGTATCATCGGGGATTAATGGACCCACCCTAATAGGGGACACTGCTTGGGGAGGTCCCATCTGAGATGTCCCCCACCTACAGTAGAAGGGTCCATTGAATACTTACTGTGAAGGGTCTTTCTACTGTAGGTAAGGGGGACATCTCGACCCCCCCTGGTCCTTATTAAACCCCGATGCCTTGTACATAGTTTGATTGTTGATTAGCACACGGGGGAGCCTCTGATACTTATTTCATTTATCCAGTCAACTTTTTGGATTGTTTAGTAATGTCATAGTCAGGTCACTTCGAAATGGTTACACGGACTGCTAGGTCATAAGGATACTGAACAAATATGGCCTTGGAAGACAGGAAGTGACACGGCTAATTTGATGACGATTTCCTGCCTCCTTGCTATTGGTGGAGAAGACACCCATCTGAGATGTCCCCCTTACCTACAGTAGAAAGACCCTTCACAGTAAGTATTCAATGGACCCTTTCCCTCTGTTGTTTCTCCACTACTGTCTCTTGATTTCTCCTCCACCTTTCCTTCCTGCCATCTTATCTCTTTCCCCCCTACCTTGCCCCCCCCCTTCACCACTGCTGGCTGTAGTGCTGCCCCTACTTGCCTTTCTCTTTCCAACCCCATCACCTGCTGAGTACTTCTATAGCTGCAGTCTCCCTTGTTGGCCCTTCCCTTTCAGCCACCAGCCAACTGCTTCAATGACAGTGGCTGTGTTATATCTGTACAATCTCAAATATTGCTTTGTTAGCACCCTTTGAAAAAAGTCTTATTTTTATAGTGTTTTGATTTTTTTCTTCAAGCTTGTAAAATTGTCCCAGCTTATAGAAACACATCATTTCTCTGTACATGTATAGAAATACATAATTTCTTTGTGCATGGCCCCAATCTTCAGATTTACCTATCCTTGAATGGAGACATGTTGAATATATTAATTGATTTATTTGATTTATGCCCTAACTTTCTTCCCAGTGGGGAGTCAAAGCAGCTTACACTCTCCTTCTCCTGTGTTTTATCCTCCCAACAACCCTGTGAGGTTGGTTAGGCTGAGAGTGAGTGACTAGCCCAAGGTCATCCATAGCAGAGTTGGTATTTCAACCTGGGTTTCTCAGATTTCCAGTGCAGCATTATAACCACTGCATCTAAGTAGAATTACGTCTAAGTCCCATTTTGTGCAGTGGGACTTACTTCCAGTATAATATTCTTAGGAATGCACGGTTAGTGAAGTGACACACTTTCATTTTCATAGCAGTCAGCTGTTTTTTGTTTTGTTTTTGTTTTTAAACATTAACATAAACCCAGAATCTACTGAATTCACTTGGTGATACATTTTGTCTTTATTGTTCGATTGCACTGAATTGTAGGAGGGATTTATTCTGTTAAATTATTCAAGTGATGAAAAGCCCCCAATAGTTGTATTAAACTTGACAAAAATTAACTGTGACAAATGGAAGTGTTGCTTTTGCAGGGGGAATGCAGTTTGCAAAGAAAAATCATTGTGAATAGAACGGATAGATGCTTCCTCTGTTTTATTGAGCAGTAAAATGTAGTGTAATCTTCTTATACTGCAAGCTCAAGCCAAAAGTATTTTCTCCTTGTTGGAAAATGTAAACAACAACAATCCAATCTGAGTCCTCCTTTTAAAAAGATCTGTTCTTTGAATGCCCTGGGGTCACAGTCTTGATTTTCTTTCAGATTTGAACTGTAAACTCGAAGACAAGGCAGAAGATGGAGAGCTGATAGAGTGTAAGAAGAGGCCGGAAGAAGGGGAAGAGTTAGAGGAAGACGCTGTGCACAGCTGTGACAGCTGCCTCCAGGTGTTTGAATCACTGAGTGATATCACAGAGCACAAGATTAATCAATGTCAACTGACAGGTAAACAGTACTTATCACTTTGTGTCTCCTTGCACAGTTCTATTTTTGATTTTTCAGGTCCCTTCTTCAGAGGCTCCCTTAACTTTCCCTTTGACTACAATGTTATGCCCACACTTATAATACTCAGGTAATGTTGTTTACAAACCTGAAATGGATCCTGCAGCCGAGTTGTACAGTGAGTGGCTTCTGTTTGAGTTGTCCTAGAGTGTGGATAACGTCTGCATTTAATGGAGCAGTACTGAACTTTTCTGTGTGTCCATTTCATCTGCATCTTCTAGTTCCCATACAGTAATGTTAACAATGCCTATTTCTGATTAAAACAAAAATAAAAACCAGCCCAGCACAGCTGATTACAAGTTGTGCTTGTGCCCTTTGCTGAAAGGGTGCATCTCTTGGTACATAGTAATCAGTGAGTAGAAACTGAATGGAATCTGCTGGAACACTTTATGACTGACACTTTGGAAACAACTCTCATAGACCTTTTTTTTTTTTCCTTGTCTGTGAAGAGTACTGATGTGCATGTCCTAAACCAGGGTTCCTTTTTTGTTAGCAGTGTTTGGAATAGGCTGAATTGAGAGAATGTTTGTCCAGTTTGAGTGAAATTTTTTTTTGGAATACTAAAGAGAAGCAGAAAATATTGGAAAAGAAAATGACATGCCCCAGATAGCCCCAGTTGTGAACCACTAGAATAATGTAAGTTATGAGCCTGAAGTGCTTAATAAGTCACCTGGAAAAATGCTTGATACAAAAAGCATGAAAAGCTACTTAGAAGTTGTCCGGGAGTGGGGGTTGCCCCGACCCCCTCCCCGGCCTTGTCCCCCGGCCCACATCTGACAGGCGACTCACTGGCGGCGCGGGAGGCCGCAAGACGAGAGCAGCCCCGCCACCGTGCCAACGGCTCGGGGGATCGCCCCGCTCTTCTTCTGGCCGGCGGGGCACGCGGAGGCTCCGCCGGCAAGGAGCGTCGCGTTGGTCGGCTGGCAGGGGAGCAGGACGTCGAAGAGCCCCACCGCAGCTGCGAGGCGAGGGCTGCGCCGGGCGACCGGGGCCAGCTGAGCCCTCTTGGGCTAATTACGGGCGGCGGCCCAGAGCGGAGAGGCGGAGGGGCGGGGTTTTCAACCCCGGAGCAAGAGAGCGAGGGGATAAAAGGGGGGAAGACCGGCGTGCAAAGGGAAGAAGACGGGAAGGAGGGAAGGAGTGGGAGAGAGTGTGTCAGAGAGGAACAGGGAAGGGTTGTGGAAAGGCAGAGGGGAGACCGAGGGGAGAGCACCCTAAAGGGGGAAGAGGAGAGGAGGCCAGAGGGAAAGGACTGGGGAAGGAGGAAGAGCGGCGGTCAGGCCGAAGGGAGCAGAACCGGGGGGGGAGAGGCTGCCAGGGCAGAGGCTGGCAGGGAGGCTTCCCTGCTCGCCTGGCCTAGCGTTCTGTGGACCCTGGGCCACCTGTGGGTGGCAGGGGCATCCTGTGGCTGAGACGGCTGTCTCAGTTAGGCCACTCCCCGGAGAACGGGAGTGAGGCCGGTGATTCCAGCAGCCGGGGAGGGGAAGGTGGGTTGGCAACAGGGGTCCCGGCAGGGCCCCCGCCCCGGGCGTAGGACAGAAGTGAACCAAAATATCTCAAACCCTTGCAAAGCAATGCAGAAACCCAACCCCCCAAAATGAATGACAGTTTCAGAAAACAAATGATATTAGGAATGTTGGGATTTCAGCGTCAGAGTACCGTAATTTCTGATACAATTGCTGGCCCTCCATTGAGAACTAGTCTTTAGTCAAATCAAACATATTCCCAATTAACCTGCCATTACATATCAAATAAAGTGTTTTAATGTCACACTCTTTATCATTTCTTAATTTTCTTGTGACATTACCTCAGTTTCCCCAAGGCATTGAAGTCAGGTTATGGTCATTATTCTTACATTATCTTCAGGCATTACCTTAACGGTGTGGACCATATAGCATGAGTCCTTTGAAATTATAATTTTTGAGACCTGCAAACAGTGTGGCATCTGGGCTTCCTTCTCCCTACCACTGATGTCTCCTGGTTCCTTCCCCCAGCCACTCATTCATGGGCCACTTAAGAATGAACCACTGTGTTGTAGTGGTTAGAGTGCTGAGCTAAGTTCTGGGAGACTGGGTTAAAATCAGTGTGCTGTATTGGGGACTGCTGATGAATATTTAAAACTACAGTTGTTAACAGAATTCTACATCCAGGATGCTGACTGGAGTGGGTCAAAGGGTTCATATCACTGAGTCTTGTTCCATCTATATTGGCTCCCAGCAGTGGTGGGATCCGAAAATTTTAGTAACAGGTTCCCATGGTGGTGGGATTCAAACTGTGGTGTAGTGCCAATGGGGCTGGGTGGGGCACGATGGGGGTGTGGTCGGGCATTCCTGGGCGAGGCTGTGGCAAGGACGCAGCCGCTGCGCTGGTCCTTAGGTGGGAAACAAATGCACGCAGGCGCGGCTGCCACGCACGCCTGTGCACTTCCTGCTAGACTGCTTCAAGTTCTGCGCACTACTGCTGAGAGGAGGGGTCTAACTAAGGCAAAAATCACGTGGCAAAATCACCAATTAGTAACCCCCTCTCAGCACACACAAATAATTAGTAACCTACTCTCGGGAACCTGTGAGAACCTGCTGGATCCCACCTCTGGCTCCCAGTTAGCTTCCAGGCCCAATTAAAAATGCTGGTATTAACTTTTAAAGTGCTGTTCATCTTATGACCAATATATCTCATGTGAACCCACAAGGTCACTGTTATCTTCAGTGACCCTTTTTGTGTGTGCCCTTGCTGTCTGAAACTAGATGACTGACAATCTGAGAAAGAGTTTTCTTGGTTATGGCACCAAAATGATGGAATTCCCTCACCACAGTGATCCACTGTCCCTCTTTACCTTTGGTCTCTGTCAGTGGGTGAAGACTTATTTCTTCTGACATTTGTTTCATCTGATCCTCTTTACTGTGTAAGACTTTTAACTGTATTTTTTTTGTTTAATTTATATTTGAGAGGCTTGCTTTCAGGTTTTTGATTGTTCATTACCTTGGTGATCCTAAGTTGGGTGGAAAGGTAGCATTAAAATGTTTTAAATAAATAATAAATAAACCCCATTCTGCCATGAAGCTAACTGGGTAACCCTGACCAATCACAGTCTCTTCAGCATAACCTATCTCAGACAGTTGTTTTGATGAGCCATATATACAGTGGTGGGATTCAGCAGGTTCGCACCACTTCGGTAGAGCCAGTTGTTAAAATGGTGCTTGTAAACAATAAGTTGTTAAATTATTTGAATTCCCACCACTGGGTATGTAGTTAGTTCATATGGAAATAGGATCAACATCTGGAAGTACAAAAAGAATGCCAAAGGAATGTGCTGAAAAAACTCTCAGTCAATTGAAAGTAGCAGTTAATGATGATTTGTTGCAAATATAATGGCATGTTTGATATATTTTTTTGTGTTGACTTCTCTATTCTTTTGTTGTTGCTAATCTTTAAAATATTGTTCTATTCCAGTAGAGTAAATCATGGTTTCCATTTCAGTCCAGCCCTTTCTCTTACTTGAAATAACTCTGTATTGAGGCACTTCTGATTAGTTTAGCAAGTTAGGCTGGACTGACTCTTCTTGCCTTGTCCTTGCAATGTCTTTCAATTAGTCAACTTGTCCTTGGTGAACTTTCTCCTTTTCCCCAAAAGAAAGATTTGAGCCTCTTTGACTGCCCATTTGTAATTCTCTAATGTTTTTCATCTAGAATTGGGTGATGAGTTGAGTGACTGCAAGCAGCATGAACTGAATATCATACAACTGGGGAACTGAAGTGAAAGGAGAAATTCCTGGAGCACTGCTCCTGATCCATTTCACTCCAGGTCATGCTGGAGGGCAGAACTTGCCATGCTAAATGAGGGTTAAAATGGGACTGCCACTTGAGTAAATTCTAAATGAACTGGTTTTAAAAAGGAAGGCACAGTGTAAGTATGGCTGGAGAAGCATGTAGGAATCAAATGAAAAATATTTCAAATGTAATTGAAAGGTTTTTGAAAATAAAAAAACTTTAACCTCAAACAACCAACTCTCAATCTTTATCTCTCTGGAAATAATCATGTTAATTAAGTAGCATGTGTTAGACTTGAGATGTGTATATATAATGGCACATTTTTAAAAAATCTATACCCATTTTTAGCTTTTGGTGATTTCAAAATATTAGATCAATAATTTGCTTGTTATGAAGAATGATTATGAAGCTTATTTCAAAAATGGAATCTATCTGCGAATGATAGTTTCAGTGCCAGTACATTGAATGTTAGCCTGTGTTCAGTGGAGATATGATTAGAGGCCATACTCTATCAAAATGTATAGAACAAATAGTTTAGTACTGGCATTGGAAGCATATAGTGCAACTTTCTTAAACATTGTTCTGACTGTTTCTTTTTCAAAATTAACTGTGAAAAAAAGTAGAATGTGAAAAGGAACCTTAGAAACATACGTGCCCAGATTCTTGGTGATTAAATTATGCTGCAGACAGTGCAATCCTGAGGCCCATTTGATCACTGCGGCATAACTATGGCACCATTAGTCTAGACTCTATACTGTTTAGTTATGTGGTGACCAGAAGGACAATAATATTTCATTGCGTGCAACCATGTTAGGATCCCCAGCAATTGTGCTGCTAGGTGTGAAGGTGTTACGAGAAAGCAGTGAGACTTCGATGGACAAGGTAGCCACTTGGATCATTAGGCCTGGGGACAGAGCCAAGCACCCATCACAGCCCAGGTGCTGAGAAAAGCAGGACCAGGAAGGCTTGCTCACTATCAGCAGCATACCCTCCCATTCCCTTAAAAAACACTGTTCAATTGCAAGATCTTGGACATCAGGGCCTAAGAATTTCCCCCAGTACCCCAAGCCTGAGTCCCTGCCCATATAAACCAAAAGGTGTCCAAATCTCAGAAAGGGGAAGGGGAGATATCATGGCCAGTGGTTACCCACGCTATTGAGGGTGCCCCCAGTATAAGCCCTGCACCACCACTGCTAGTGGCAGAGCAAGATGTGGGCTATGGGTTAATGTGTACATTGGGGGGGCACCGAAAGATCCCTTAGCAACATGCACCTGTTCCTCCTCATTTCATAGATGACAAGGCAGGGGGAGGAGCTGAGTCGGGAACAGGCCCTGTGGCTTCCTCATATCAGCTGGAGAACTAGAGGCTCCTGAGGAAGGGGCTCACCTCTGGCTCCTCTACCCTCCCCAGTCTGCGCCGTCCCAACTCCACTGCCATCTGAAGAAGACCAGTGCACTTGCTGCATTTTTTACCAGCACTTTTGATCTTCTCCTTGCAGGCCCTGGCCAGCCTGCCCTGACATGTCGTCCCCTCCTGCCTCTTCTGCCTCAGTTGGCCATGTAACATGTCTGCCAGCAGCCAGCACTCTCTGTTGGGTGGCACCGCAAAGGCAGAGAAGGTACCATGCTCCCCAATACTGAGCACACATCAGCACCCTTGAACTGTCAGACAGTACCTCGTTGGATCACTTTTGTCAGAACAGGGTGGCCACCCAAGCCCTGTGTGAGGAGCTTTGGGCCAGCTCTCCAGGCCCCAGCTCTCACCCCCTGTGCCATCCCTGTCCTGCAGAAGGTCTTGCTATCCCTCAGATTCATCCCCATCTGCTTCTTGCCAGCCCAGCCACAGGACCTCCATCTTTGATGAATTCCACTTCAGCTGACTGTCTTCCACCCATCTCACCATGACTTCCAGGCAACTAGTTAGAACATCTGGGTGGAGTCCAGATGGCTGTCCATCAGGAGATACAACTGGATGTCATCTGCATATAGGTGGCATCCCAGCCCAAAGCCCCAGATCAACTTTGTGAGAGTGTGCATATAGATGTTGAACAATATTGGACAGAGAATTGCCTCTCATGGGACCTTACACACTAACAAATGCCACATGGAGGTTTCCTCTCTGACTTCTACCCGCAGTCCCCAGTCCTGGTGAAATGTACATAGCCACTTCAAAGCTGTCCCATGAATCCCCGCATCAACTAGGTCAAGATGTTGTGATTGACCAAGTCAAATGCTGCTGTCAGGTCATGCAAGATAAGCAGTGCTGACCCCCTAGTTCAAGTACCTCTGGAGATCATCTGTGGATGTGGCCAAAGCCATGTCTGTCCCATGATCAGCGTGAAAACTGGATTGAAACGGATCCAGGACTGATGCATTCTTCAAGAAACCCTGAAGTTGCTCACAGCTGCTCTCTCAACCACCTTACCCAGGAAGGAAAGATGGAACCCTGATGTGTAGCTGGAAGGATCCATAGGATCCAGGGATGGTTTCTTTAAGAGTGGCCTTTTCCAGCACCTCAGCAAAGGTCCCCATTCTAAGGTATAGATTGATAATATTCCTTCAGGGAGCCACTGGCTTTCACCAGCCAGGATTGGTGTGGATCCAAAAGGCATGTGGTAGGATTCACAGTCCTCAGGATTCTGTCAACATTGTCCTGGGAGAGCTGGCTGAATTGGTCCAATGTAGGGCCCAGAGACAACCAAGGGACCTCTGGTTAGCTTACTACAGTCAACTTGGAACAAGGTCCTGGTGGAGTGATAAGATTTCATCTGCGAAAAAGCTTGCAAAAGCTTTGCAGTTAATAGCCGAATCTCTAGTAATGTGGGACTTCTCTGGCAAAGTCGTTAATGATCAAATTATCCTAAATAATTGTGCCAGGCAAGAACTTGCAGATGCAGTGCTGGCTGCGAAGTATTCCTTGTTTGCAGATTTCACCGCCACTTTCATAAGCATTCTGTGAGATGTTCTTACCACTTTGTCACGGGTTCCCTGCCAAATTCGCTCCAGTCGTCTCAATTCCTGTTTTTCTTCCTCAGCCCCTCAGTATACCAAGGGGCTAATTTGGCATGGAAATGAGAGAGGGTATCAAGGTGCAATCTTGTCAATGGCTTCAGAGAGCCCGCTATGCCAGTCATCTATCAACTCACCTAATAAGTTGTTTGGAGGCATTGGATCCTGTGCACAACAAGGATGAAAGTTCGTATAAAAGTGCTACTGGTGAGCGGAAAGTGTGACCTGAGATTTTAGATGTCACCCGTTCTGGATCAGGTTGCGTTTCCTTCGTGAAGTGCTGGTGGCATGGGCACAACCCTTGCACTGCTTCCAGTATGGCTTCATCCACCACCACCCTTTGAATCGCCCAGTTAGAGTTCCTTGAGAGGAAAAGGTTGCCTCTCCTATTTGTTTAGGGTTTTTTTCCCCCCACATGCCTTTACAGTTCTAACTAGTGCAATTTCAAATACTTTCAATTATTGATCAATAATGTGGGGTTTCCTGAAAAATTTGAACCAGAAATTTTTAAAGAAAGCATTCTGATTCAAATTTAAATAAATAATTAAAATGTTGAGATGATGTTAGCAAAATTTAAATAACATTAGGAAAAGCAGGCAAATAGATCATGTGCAATCCTGAACCATGTACAAGATTTGATGTTTTCCCATGCCTCATAGCCCATCTGGCATGACAACAATAAACTGACTATTTTTATTTTGATTAATGTTAATAATAATCTGTCTTTTCTGTGGGACTTAAGGCAGATTTGTCAGGGTGTTTCAGTGCAATCAACAGGATGGAACATTTAATAAACAATGCAATAGGATTAGGGATGCAGAACCAATCAGAAATCTAAAAAATGGAACTGATACAAAGCCTTAATTATTAACATGACAAATGGACACGGCAGTCCTGAGGCTTGCTGTGCTTTGGACAGCAAACTGTAAGTGATGCAGCCGCTTCCCTCATGAAAGTGGCCCGTGCAACTCAGTTGGCCGCACCACTGATTTTGCCTGTGTAAGTCTGCTCCAGCAAACTGGGCCATTCCCCAACTGGAAGGACTCCAGAAGCCACTGAAGCCAGCTCTGCCTCCCCCATGAACAGCTTCCCAGCATGCACATGCCTCTGTGCCGATGTGAGGGGTATTTACTCAGGTGTCGTGCTGCATTCTGAACAATTCCCCCCCTCCGAGGATTGTACTGTGAATTATGCAAAATTACATAATAGGATTTGCATATTTGGGGCAGAATGTTTTTGCTGCTTGAATTAAAACAATATAATTTTGGAATTTGTCACGAGTATTATTTAAGTGAAAATGCCTCAGGTGTATATATATTAATCTGTGTGAGGAGCTATGGTAGGTTCCATATTGTGTTGTTTTCCATTAAGCAGGTATCTTGTTAAATCCTAAGACTGCTTTTCAACTCTTGGGAAGTCTTAATAATTATTGACAGCTTGGGCAGAAGCAGAACTGTTGTAAAGGAGAATCACTACATAATACCCGAATTCTGTGATTCCTATGGATGCTTATGTGTGCATCTAGACTATGGCGAATGTTTTAATAGCATCTCCTAATGATAATAGCCCTTGTGTGTACAAAGGGGTGAAACTGTGGCTATATTAGGTACAAATATGGTTAGGTTATTGTGGGCATGTAATGTTCTGTTGTCAGCAGGGCTGTAAGGATGATGCAGAAATCTTTTTGCCAGATCTGCAGTCTGATTCCGAAATGACTGAAAATGGAAGAAAACTTTATTTTAAAGAAGTTGAACTTCATGTTCTTAATTCTTTATTTGGACTAAGAGGTTACCATCCTTAGTTGGGGATGTCGCCTGGGAATGGTGTGAATGTAACAGAGATCTCTGACCTATTAATAAGCACCAGGAGAAGGAGAGAGGGATCATTCCACAATGTGCCCTGGGGGTACTTTTCTTTTAAACTTCAAGCAGTGTAGCTGGAACTGTTCAACTTTTTATTTCTTTCAGTTTTACCTTCAGGGGAAAATTGATCGATTTGCAGATGATTATTCCATAATCTCTGAATCTCTTTCTCCACATTGCAGTGAGAACTCCTTGAAGTTTAAAGGCACTTGGTTTCTTCTGTGCATTGCGCAGTGAGACCAAGAAATGGATGGGGACAGCAGTCTTCTTTAACATAGTGCTAACAGACATGTTTAGAACTATAATGCTCATTTTTTATACTAAGGTTATATCTAGAGCCCTATTACTTAAGTTGTGTCCTCGTGCTTTCAGATATTTTCTGAGGGGTGACTGGGGAATGTTGGAGCAAGATGGTAGAAGTGAAAGGCTAATAAAGAAGTGAGATGCAAAAATGTGAATTACAAATGTTAGCAATTGATTTGAGCCTCATTAAACATTTGGAGCTTCAGACAGTAAAACCGTTCATTTTGGTTTTTTTCCTTCTTAACACTGAATTAGAAGTTTTATCATTTCAGCTTTTTAATGGTCTGCTTCTGGTATGAGGTCTGTTTTGTGGATAGTTTTTATGCTGATTATGACCCGTGACTTGTTTTTAATGGCTAGTTGTTTTATTGCTACCTTATTTTAATTGTCAACCGACTTGAGCAGGTATCTGAAGAGGTGTCATAGAAATATCCTAAATAAATAAACATTTGCTGTATAATATTATAGTATGTAATTTTTCAGGAAAAAAAAGACAAATACAATAATATGTAATTTGTTACTCGGTCAATAACATCCCCAGACCATAACAGGAGGCAGTTTAGCACTTAAACTTCCTTGAAAACAGGCTCATGAATCTCAGTGTATCTGGATGTAAAATGATTTAGTAGATCTTGCTAAGATAAGTCATTTAGCTGCATTTGACTCATCTTCTCACGCCCTTATTTTTTGTATATGTTGAAATATCATTTTGTATAATAGCTAAATAGCTAAATGTCTGCTGAGATACATGTGCATAAAATAACATAGCAGATTGGTAGTATGTCAACCTCAAGGAAATGGTGTTTTGTGCAATTTAATTTTTCCCCTTTAAATAATGGCTTGCAGAAATGCCTCCTCTCTCTCCTTGCTTTTCTAACTCTGAATAGAAATGGTGTGTCTCATTTGTTTTTACTGCTTCATTCCAGCGGGAAGTCCAGTTTAATGACTAGAGGAGGCTTGGGTGACTCATGTGGAGAAGGCACAGGAAGGGTCAGGTTTTTCAAACATAATGCAAGCCCCTCCACCAGATCTAAAAGTTAACGAAAGGAAAAGTGAGAACAGCAGATTTTGATTATTTACTCTCTTTTGATGAAATCAAAGTTCAGCCTATCTGTGTTAAGTGCACTTTAATAAGTTACTACAGAACTACTGCTTAACATGTAACTTCTTTGAAAGAGCAAAATTGTCACCTTTGCCACAAGCCCTAAAAATTCTGAACTTCTTAAAGAATGCAGAGCCTTAGATTAATCCCAGCCTTCAGCCTGAAGACATTCCAGAGCATCAAAAACATTTGCTCTTTGAGTTCTGTTTTTAAACTGTATTGCAGACATAACAACGTTAGTGTCTATCCTTCATCCTCATGTTATGATTAATCCATTTTTGTAGCCAGTATTTTTCTTTTCTGGTGCTTAATAAAATGTTAGCTTTGAAACAGCCATGTTCATTCAATTCTTTTCCTAACAGAACAGAAAAAAACTTTTTAAAAGAATGGAATTTATTCGTTAACTTATGTAAGAGGTTTTTGCCCCACATGGCATCCACGACTCCCAAAAGAGTTGCCAACCTTCAGGTGAGATCCAGAATTATAACATATCTCAAAGGATAGACTCTCTGGTCTCACATGCCCGCTGCGCTACCACCCTCCACCAAAAATCTTGTTACTCTAAGGTGCTTCTGGATCTAACAGGTCTCCTCTCCCTAATTTCTACCCTTCCCCGGCACAAGCTGAAATCTCCAGGGATTTTAGGCAGAGTTGGCAACCATATCCCCCACTATATTTTAAAACAGTGAAAAATTCTGTAAAATCACAGACTAATATATCAGATTCACCTTGTAAGTGAACAGTTTCTAACCGGGAGATAATTGAGACAAGGAAGGAAGGAAGTCCTTAACAATAATGGGAGGGCGAGGACTCCCCCTTCTCCCAAACACAAAATAGTCTAGGAAAACCAAACTGTTTTGATTTGGTGCCTAAAACTACACTTATTCTTTATCCAGTGAATTACTGTGGAGAGAAATTCTACATTAAAGGGACACAAAAGAAATGGTCCTATCTCTGATGCTTCCTCCCTTTCTCTGACTTTAAGGCCACACAAAGAAGGGATTCTGTGGTTGATATTAACTGACAGGCAGGTTCATGGTGGGAATAGAATAATCCTCCAAGGACTCTGGTTCCAAACTATTTATGACTTTTCAGATAAAAGGTGATCAACTATAACCAATGTGAACTGAGACTCCTTAGAAAAATACTTCAAGTTTGATTGACCTTGAAAAAAGAGGGATAAACACACTCTTATTCTTTTGATTGACTGGCAGGGGAAAACCAGTGCCTACAAACATATGTAAACATGCTTTCATGAATTAGCATTAAATGACACTTGCTCCAGTTGCCCATGTGGTTTATGTACAAGACACTGTATAGGACACAGAATCTTAATGTCCTCCGCAGTTACTTATGCTTTTGTTTCAACCGAGAACTCCTGTGAAATTAGGAGGAAGTAATTCTCTAAACTGGCCTAACCAATATTAGGAGCCCAGTTTTCTGACCTTGTGAGTAGGATTACCAGTTCCCACCTGGAAATTTTGGGGGTAGAACTTAAGAAACATGGGGTTTGGAGGGGGAGGGACCTCAGTGGGCATAATGCCATAGACTCCACCTTCCAAAGCAGTCATTTTCTCCAGGGGAACTAATATCTGTCACTTGGAGAGAAGTATTAATTGTGGGAGATTCCCAGCCCTCATCTGGAGATTCGCAACCCAACTTGTGAGCTCCCTCTCTCACCATTTCCTGATCTACCTAGTTACATACAGAAGATAAATTGATGGAGAGCGGAATGATGCTTTAGACTGCTTTGGGTTCCCACAGGAAAGAAACGCAGGATATAAATGTACCTAAACAAAATAAATACAGCTGTTAATCTTTAGGAATTTGGTTGGTACCAAACTCCAGCGAAGTTCAGCACCAGTGTTGAAAAAAAAATCCAACTGATGTAGCTGCCTGTATTACCTGCTTTCACCTGGCTGCTGGGATGAGGTCCCACTGTTTCCTGACTTTCAGAATGTTTCTGCAGCATCTCAGGAACAATGTGGCCTGGGACGTGCAGTTTCCAGGCCATCTTCTAAGAACATAAGAAAGAGCCTTCTGAATCAGACCAGAGTCCTCATAGTCCAGCACTCTGCTACTTGCAGTGGCCCACCAGATGCCTTTGGGAGCTCACATGCAGGATCTGAAAGCAGTGGCCTTCTGCTGCTCCCGAGCACCTGGTCTGCTGAGGCATTTGCAATCTCAGATCAAGGAGGATCAAGATTGGTAGCCATAGATCAACTTCTCCATAAATCTGTCCAAGCCCCTTTTATAGCTATCCAAGTTAGTGGCCATCACCACCTCCTGTGGCAGCATATTCCAAACACCAATCACATGCAATCCATACAGCATGATCATGATCCATAAGGTTTAAAGTGAAAACCATAGGGGGAAATCTTATATTGTGAATATTTGCAGACAACCTGGAATTCAGAGTGAATGCCATGGCATTAGGTTAACAATGTTGGTATCACACAAGATGCGGTTCTTTTTTGTGGACATCGGTGTGTGTGTGTGTGTGGGGGGGGGTAATAATTTTTCACAAAAACGGTACAATAAGAATATTATTGAATGTTGTTGAAAACAAAGTTGTAGCTGTCAGCATTCAGTATATAAATCTGCCAGCTGCCCTATGTTTTCATTGTCTTTCATTCATTTTTTGTGTGGTTGTACATGCTAATTACTGCTTTTATTAATTCACTTCAAAGTTCCCGTTTTTTTTTTCTTCACAAAAATGATTCCAAGAGTTTTCATTCCTTTTCAATCCCTTAATTTGCTTTAACGTTCCTGCTGGCAAGGAGGTTGCATTCCCTCCCTTTATTGTCTCCTACACTGGTAAAATTTAGACTGTAAGCTTGCCATGGCAGGACTTTACTGTATGCGAGTGTGTGTGCTACTCTCTAAATTGATGCGGTTCAGTAAATAAGTAAGTGGTATCTTGGGGCATGGACTGAGTATGCCGGTTTTTCTTCCTGGAAGCTTTTTGTTGTTGTTGTTCTGGTGTTTTCTCCCTCCTTTTGTTTGTTTTACCCGTGTATTTCTTAGCGTTTTCTTAGGGATCAAAGTTGCATTCCAAAATCAAACTAGAACAGGGGCTCTCAGGGCCAGTGTCATGAAGTGTGAACATTTCAAAAGGACAATTCCACAACTCAATGTGGATGGTCCCTCTTGACTTCTTCAAAGCAAATGCTCACATCCAATTGTGTATGTCTTTGTGGCAAACACTTTTATACATCACAGATCATCCTGGTCTTCTCTGTGAATCTTATGAAAAAATTACAACCTTTCCTTTAGATAAAGTTCTATCTGTAAAAATTCTGAATTAGTTTGTGTACCTTTTTCTCTCCTTCAACTTAAATAAATACTGTGCCAGAAAACCACATAGAAGCCAGGAAAACAGAAGAAAACTTCAGATTTCATTTTTTAGGATAAAAAAATGAATCCTAAAAGCTTTCTCATGATCACAAACTGCATGAAATATAATATAGTCCACCACAGGCGCAGGATCCATGCTTAGAGAATTCCCAATGCATCCATGTTTCCAGTATTGAAAGGGGAGAAGGATGCTAAATGGAGGCATGGAACTATTTCTCATTCCCTTCAGAGACCTCATATGTTATCTCAATATGCTGAGAAGAGGGAAGGAGTTTGTAAGCCCCTTTGAGTCTCCTCTAGGAGAGAAAGGAGGGATATAAATCCAACTCTTCTTCATGTGATCCTGTTGAATTTAGGAGCAAATTTTGCCCAGTTAGCTATGCACAGAATAGGGCAAACAATTTATTTATTAGATTTTTAAACAATCCTTTCCCAACCAAGTCAGGTTTAGATCAGTTGCTAAACTATGATCAGTTCATTTTTGCATCTTCAAGGGAAATCATGATGTGAATTTGCTGTCAGAGTGGCAACCAAATGATGCTACTAGGTGTAGAGGTATTTATTCCAGACAGTGGTGCTCGTTTGTAAAATCCAAAGGGAAACTCACAGTGGAGAGCCCAACATAGATTGTTATGCACATAAGGGGTTTTTGTATATATTACCTTTAAGATATTAGAATGCATTCAACTGCAGTACCACCTTTTGGATAACAATATTGGTGTGCTCTCAGAAGACATACATTTTTGTAGAAGTTGTGTATGCATTTCTAACCAATGTCAATTTTGAATTTCTAACATCAGATTATATTTGAAAATGAGCTTTCCTTCGATATCAATAAATCTTGCCGTCTTCTAAATATATTTAAACATTAAAACACTGACAACTGATTTTCTTTTATAAGTTGGTGTCATTTTGTTAAGCATATATGCCTGTATAGATAGCATACTGTGAAGCTGTTTGAGTAATAGTGCCATTCTAAGGAACATCTTTCTAAGTCCATTGAAGACTGTAGGCTTAGAAGGGTGGAACACTGCTTAGAGTGGCACTGTTATTAACCATTATTGTGTGGCGTAAGGCCACAGTTATGGATGAGATTCATATTTACTTTAAGAAAGTATATCCTGTTTCGTTTGTGTGCGAAAATAAGCTTTCCTGGGAGTTACAAAGCACTGACAAGAGAGGGCAATCTGGGAAAGATCTGTGATCTTCATGTCCACAGATTGCTTGAGCTAACCCATTGGCTTTTCACCCTATTCTTGTATCCTTATTTAAAGCTCTTTATCACTTTGTCCCACTTTTTTTCTGCCCTTATTTCCTGTAAGATGCTTCCCTGTAGTCTTTTATTGTGTGACACTGCAGTCCTAAGAAGAGTTACATCCTTCTAAGTTCGTTAAGATCAGTAGGCTTAGAAACACATAACTCTGCTTAGAATGGCACTGTAATATCATTCAGAACAGATTCTGTCTGATAATTGTGCAGTTGCGTTTGTGAGTTGCTTTCTAGTATTTAATTGTTCACAGAAGAATAGCTGAACAGGGTTTACTGTTAATAGACCGTGAACAGGTTGGGGAAGAGCGGAGCAGTTATTTTGTTAGCCAGTTTTAATATCTTGAATCAGGGACATTAAGACCCTTCCCCCTTTGTTATTTTTTTAAAGTGCACTGTGCAGTGATAGTGTCCATCATTGTTTCCAGGAGAGGAACTGAATAAAGTACTCACTTTGTGTTTGACCCCTTGAAAGGAATTTGTTACAACTTACCAAAATTAGTCAACAAAAACAGTAAAATAAAACAGATTTCTATGAAAGAAATGTATATGATTGCATTCTTCCAATGAAAATCACGCATCCTTTTATATTAGCATCTCAAATTCTGCTTTCTGTCAATGTGAGAACTAAACAAAAAGGATTTAATCATAAAATTGAATTACAATAACTTTCCATTGTGGTGTAGAAATAATTTGCAAATTGATGTGCATTAAATACATCTAACTTCTAGTTTGCAGATTATTATGAACTACTTATTGAAACACAGTACAGCTCACAAATGGGTCTCCAATTTAAGTAATTTTGAAGGCATATAAAATACCTTCTGAGAAAGAAATGGAAGTGTGGCTAAAAGCTGTTTTTATATGCAAAAACAGTGGGAACTATACTTGGTGATAACCATAAATTGTCACTTTCTCAGTTGAAACAATGCTGACCTGCCTAAAAATCACACAATTTTGTGATGTAATACAACAAATAATATACAATAGAAAGATATTACTTTTGGGAAACAAAAATATTAAAGGGGGACAATTAGTAATGCAATAATTAATAATGCATAGGAAAACCCAAATAAGTGGAATGTATCAGTAGCCTCATGTCCCAAAACATGTATGCATCTCATCAATATTTTTATTTAGTTAGTTAATTTTGTGTGCTTCCTTTCCAAACGTGGTTTAAAGAAGTTCCCTACTAAAATGGCATAAAAAATTCACCACGTTATAAAATAGCTTCAAAAATCTAACACTGTAAAATCTTTGGAAAATGAACAGTTTATCCAATTTGGATAAAGCCTCTAATCAAGGATAAAATGTTTTACTCAAATGAAGTCTGGATTAAGAGTGTTTTCAGTTGTATTCAGAATTCTTGCATTGAGGGAGCATTGTGGAATAGAAGTTAGATTCTTGGACTAGGATGTGGAAGACCTAAGTTCAAATGCCCACTCTGCTATGAGAACTTTTTGGTGAGTTTGGGCCAGTCATATACCGTCACTGTCAAACTAAGGTCAAGCTCACAAGCTAAGGTCAGATCAGGAGGCAACAAACAGAAGCTGGAGCACAAGCTGAAGTCGGGGCGGGGGGCAAGCAAGTGGAAGCAGGAGCACAGCAAAGTCAGTGGTATAGACACATGAGAGAGATGTTGCTACCACACAGCAGCTCTTCCCTTCGCCTCTTTTAAGCCAGATGCTCACCTGGCAGCCAGAGATGCTGTGCACCTGGCTCATTCATCAGACTAGCTTCAGACACTCTCCATCATAGCTGAGACCTGGCCTATGCTGAGTAGCCAAACGATCTCTGCATCTTCTCTCATATAAGTTACTATGCAGCTTTCTCCACTTCTACTTGCCAGGCTTAGGAGAAGTGGAGAAAGGGCATGCCAGTCTGGATCCCCTGTATTTGGTGTGGAGCTGGGGGGAGGGGGAGGGGCTTCCGCTCTTGTGCCTGGCTGAGGCTTTGAGTCTGGTCCTACATGTACTGTTTCGTCCTCCTCTGGTTCCTCTGATGGTGGCTGAAGAAAGGGTGTGATGCTGGTATCTAATTCCTTATCTGAGAAGTCCTTGAAGTCTCCTGGCACAGCTAAGCCCAACTGGGCCATGACATATACATTTGATTTAACCTATCTCACAGGGTTGTTGTGAAGATAAAATGGAGAAAGGGAGAATGCTGCAGGTCACTTTGGGTCCTTATTGGGGAGAAAAGTGGGGTATTAATTAAGTAAATGGGCAAAGGCCGTGTGTGTGGGGGTAGGGTAGAGAGTTGCAGAACTTGGGAGTAGTTGCTTGAAAACCTTTGCATGGGCATTAGGGAGTCTGCATTCTTGAATCAACTTCATGATTTTCTGGAATGGTTAGGCATTGTTAGGCATTACAAACCCCTCTCCCAAAAATTCATGTGTTTTTTTTATGCTTGGGTGCTTTCAATCAGTAGCAGCAAGTGTCTTGTTTTTCTTTGATTCTCCAAATTTCCCAAGTAGTAGCCCAGCAAAGGCGACTGCTGCTGGCACAAGCCAAATGCACTCCTTTCCTCCCTCCCTGCTTTGTGTTTGCAAAGCCTTTTTTCCCCTCTGCAAGTAGAACGCTTGGAGACCCATAGAATTGGACCTCTTGGTACAGTTTGCTTGGGTAGTGAACTGGCAACACTAGTCACCCATCAGTTTGGGTGTAATTTGTTTTAAAAACAGCCATTCAGCCCCCCCCCCCCAAGTCTCCCATAGGCATTAATAGCAGAACTGTTATTCTCCTTTTGTCTGTTCTTTAAGTCGCAAAAGAAAATGAATAACAGACAACAACAAGGGAAGATGGAAAATGAAATGAATGCTTGACAGGATTTTATTTTTTAATGTTTGCAATCAGTGCCATTTGCCCCCAGCAGGAATCCGTGTCTAGAGGCATCCACTTCAGGGATCTATAAACCTGCTTGAAACTTAAGGGGTCTTAGATTAGAGGGAGGGCCATGTTCTGTGCAAATTGGTTGTCATTATCTTTCAAAACAATTGCCCCAGATGCTCAAATTGGTCCCCCAATGAAAATAATGGTTCTGAAACCTGAGGACCAGACATATTTGACTCCTGCACCAGTAATTTCCTACCCCAAAATCAGCAATCGTGGCAAAAATCCCCCCCCCCTTCCAGGTCCAAAATTATAACAGCGTTATCCTAGTGCCCGGACCTTATATTCAGGATAAAGAGTGGATCACAATTCCCATCATGGCTGATGGGAATTGTCGTCCATAACATCTGGAGTGCCAAAGGTTCGCCACCACGGCCCTAGTGCATATGCTTTGAACGCTATAAATGTCCATCTGTTGTATCAGAGTGATCATCATCAATATGGGAGTTCGTAATCTAGTCATCTGAATGCTGTCTCTTACCACACATCTATGTCATTTTTGAAAGTATTGTCACTGATTTGAAGCCTTATAGAAAGCCTTTTCTCCATTTCTTCTACCCATGTTCAAGGTCAAAATGCTGCCGCTTCTTTCTCTTTAGATTCTTCTTATCCTTCCTTTTCTTTCTGTACTGACTGCTAAACTTAGTCCATACTTCTTTCTACTTTTATCTACTGTTGTGTCTCAGAATGCTTCTGGTGAGCTAATCTCTTTTTTGTCCTTCTTCCTTCTTTCCTTGTCATTTTCTGCCTCAAGTTTCAAGTTTCTGGACATCATTTTTAAAGCTGTCCAAATCTCCATCCCAATATATATCTTGTCCCTCATCTAAGAATTACTACTTTTCTGAACCACATGATGGTTTTGCGCTTCACAAACAAGTCTTGGGCTTGCATGCTTTCTCCTCTTCTTGCAGATGTAGTTTGTAGTTCTGGCAATAAGGCAAACTCTGGTGGTTAGCTAAAAGATAGTAAGGGAGGAGGAGAAGGAGGCAATTAAGGTATAGAAGGTGAGGTGAAAAGGGTAATGCCCTTTGGTGAAATAGCAACACTTACTTGAACCAAATCTCCAGGAATATATTTCACTGCCCTTATGGCCGCACTCACTGGTTCTCCCTACTTCTTTAACAAGCATTAAATAACCTTCTGCATTCTATTAAGCACGTATCCATTCCATTCCATTATTGCAGAAGGTTGTGTGATATCCAAATATTATAAAGATGGTCCTACTACATAAATGTGCTTGATGATATAAATGAACAGGTTGATTGCTTATCCTTGTATCCTACGCTTGTTTCAAGGAGCCCAGGGTGGCATGCATAAAATTACTGTCACATTCTGCCACAATGTGGTGTACTGAGAAAATTGCCCAAGGTCACCCAACAAGTTTATGGTTAAGCAGAAATTTGAATTTGAGTTTTTCCAGTGTATGCAAGTATATACATTAGTAAAGAGAGAAAAAGCCTAAACTCTTCCATGTGAATATATTGACCCATCACTTTAGAATTCTTATGGAAATCAGTAAGAACCAACCCTCGTTTTCTGGCATTGGTAATACACTTTCATAAGACTGAATTGTGTCTGGTGTATTGAGCGAGAAAATGAAACATGTCTACACTTAAGGATGTGAGTTCCCGTTGACCTCAATGTGCTCAGTATTTAAGAGCATAAGATCATAACTTAACGTAAGAGGAAGCATGGTGACTCAGACCATAGGCCTTAGTCCATCATTTTGTTCACACAGTGGCCAACCAGCTACCCCTAGCAAGCCCATAGAGAAGATTTATAATAATGATTATAAGATTTGTTAAAATAAATATCTGTCTAGCTATATGTTTCTCTAGTGTGGACAGTTTGTGGATATCTGAATATGCAGATGAGGCATACACTGAGATAAAGGAGATTTTCCGTCAACTTGGGGGACACCTCAGGTTTTCAGAAAAATCTTGAAACTTGCACAAACTTACATCTGTTAATGTACTCTTGGCAGTAATGGAGCCATGGTGGGCCTGTCAGGAACAATGGGATCTGTGCTGGGCTATTATACATTGAAGTGGGAGGGTTGAAGGTGGGACAAACTACGCCAGGCTGTCCAGCAGCACCTGCAAGGTGCTTCATCTTCTGGTGAAGGTCAGAAGCCAAGCAGGGCTCCCTGGCATCAATGTCACTGGGGAGGGTTTGGAAGATAGGAACAGCACTGAGTTCACTGGTAGCAACTGAGGGAGTGCATGGGTTTTGGGAGTTCCTGTATTCCTGGTAGAGAAGTCCAGGAGTCATTCAGGCCATGCCAGCATTGAAATTGGGAGGAGCACCGCAGGATTTGTCACGGAGACTGGGAGCTGTACTGGGTTTGCCGACTGCTGTGACTGTTGGGGTGGGGCTGAGGCAGGTGTCATAGTACTTGTGGGGATCTTTTATCCTTCTCAGCTTTCATTTAAATGCAATTTGATGTGGGAGTTGTGATAGGCTGCTAGCAGTGATGATGTGAAGGTTAAAGAAAAGAGGGGGAAGGCGTCCCCTGTGAGTATTGCAGGTCTCCTCTTCTAGTTTATAATTATGAGATTTTTGGAAGGGGATGCTCTCTGTGGCTAAAGACCCTTTTAATTTTTATACAGTAGTGCGTTCATTATTTTTTTTGTCTCCCACAGCTGTAGCTGTGCAACCATGTGATTGTCCTCGGTATTTATCTTTATTAATTAATTAAAGTGTTGGTATCCTTCCTCTCTTGCTGTACAGTGAAAACTTAAAGTTGTTTACAATATTAGGAAAAAATAAAGCCACTGCAGTGGGCAGAAAAAGATGAAGGAGAGCACCTTGCTGTCCTTTGTCTCTTCTGGTCAAACGTGCAACTAAAATTGGAACTTTGAATGCACAACTAGAACAAACAATATGAAATTAGAACAACCCATCATCCTCACAACCTCCTGCCCCACTACTCAACTCAAATCAATCGCAGCACAATAGTTGTATGTAAAATTGCTTCGTTTCCCCCCCCCCCCCCATTCCCATAGTATATTATTATTTTCTGTTAACATTTCTCTTGTTAATTCCATCATTCTTAAAACCAGGTAATTTTATGCAGCATATCTATCCACAATGAATTGAGCTGAACTTATATTTAACATAAGACCTATTTAATCCTCTTTCCTCCATTCTGCACCTGTATATATGATGGGAGATGGAGAAAATGTCACAGGATATTAAAAGAGTGAGTCTTGAAGAGACCTTTCAATTAGGTTGAGTTTGAAAGATGCTGTTGGAATAGTACAGTCCACTACTAGTATTAGGATGAAGAGGAGAAGCAAAGTTTAAGAGTTCAAAACATTAGCACTGTCTTAATAGATCAGATCAAAGATCCACCTGGGAGCTGGTGTACTACAGTGGCTCACAGAACAATCTGTAATCTGAGAAATGCTTGGTTCAGATCCTGCCTTTTCCAAAACTCTACCAGGTTTGCAGAAAAATCCCAAACTTAAAAATAAAATTGGGCTGGGAGATTCCTCGCAACTAAATAAGAATGATCTAGATGAGTTCAGACAACATTGGTTCTCAATGGGGAAGGCGTGCTAGAAGCTGCTGATACCCCCTCCTCATCATTAGGAGGGAAGCTGGGGAAATGAACAACCAGTGTTAGGGTTGCTGTCACTGCCTCCAACCATCCCTCTGACTCTTCATTCTCTTAGCTGCCAGGTAGGAAAGAAGAGGGGAGCAGGAGATAGTAGGCACTTGGTGCCATTGTCATTTGGATTGGAAGGTAGTCCAAGCATTCATGACCAGCCTCTGGGTTGTCTTCTACTCAGTGCTGCCCCCCCCCCAACCATGTGAGCTGGTCAGGGGAGAAGAGGTGGGAGCTACCACCCATCCTCTGCAGGAGCTGTATGCAGGAAGGTAGGTGAACAAGGGAGGAAGAGAAAAAGCCATTGCTCCCCCCTATAGCTGCAGGTGGAGGTGATGGCATTGTGAATGGGAAGTAGTATACAGCTAGCTGTGCAGGGAGAAATTTGGAAATCGTCCTGGCTCCCACAAACAGGGCCTCTATGGGTCCCCTTTCACTTGTAACTATATAAAAGCCAAATATTTCTTAGTTATCTAGAAAAGAACAGGGTTATGCAGGTAAACAGGAGCAACAGGGTCTCAGTCTCATTACTGGTTCTGAGAAACCATAGTTAAGTCAGCAATTTACCAAATTTCTCATGAATCTGCAATTTAGCAACTAGCAACAGTCCAGTTGTTGCACCATTTATATCTATATATATAAAAATCTAACAGTGTGTTTGTCCCTGATGGTCTGCGGCTCCAGAAGTTGCTGGATGGATCAAGACTCCAAATTTTCACAGGACGTTCTCCCTCCTGTTGGGCAGGTGTCCCGGAATCGACCTTCAAACCACTGAAAGTCCATACCTGAGCCAGGTAAAACGTCTTTTTCCTGGCGCACCAGGCCATGAAGCTGTTTGTGTTTAACTGTCACCCATAGAATGTTCATGCAGCCTGTCCGTCTGTGGCCTGAGGGCTTAGAATGGGCAGATGGGCAGAGATGAGCAGTGAAAACAGTAAATAGGTAATACTGGTAGGTAATATGAGTGGAAGTGAAACACATACACACTTTGCCGTGTGAGTCGTCAGGTGGGGTCCCCCCCCACACAGATAACTTTCACTCTCTGTGCCTCACCCACTGCTACCACACAACACACATCCAGTTCATCCTCACACACCTCACTCTGCCCTCCCTCACATCCAACCACCACTTACCCACGTCATCACCCATATTCACCACAGCTCTCTTTTACTAAAAGTGAGCTGGAGTTTGCCTTTTTCTTCTAAGAAAATCCAAGGTATGGGGGTGAACCAACACTACTGGCTCTGCTTCTTTTGCACGTGGCCCTTTAAGAACCCAGGGAGCTGGCCTCGATCTGAGCGCCTCACCACCCTGCCTCTGCTGCCTGACAGGGATAGCCTCCTTGCCCCAGTTCTGCCTTACCCAAGCCAGGACTGTGCGTGTCAACCAGCCTCATGGACAGTGGGATCCGCACTCTGGACAGTTCTGTTGTGGAATGGGAAGGATTACCTTATACTAAAAAAACAAGAGAGCACCATATAACAATATGCATTGAAAAGGGAAAGAGGGATTCCATTTGACCACCCCAAAAGGCTATGCTGGGGATCATTGGACCTGCATGGACATCTGTGTGGGTTGCAGACTGTGATGAGAAGGACAATTGCCACAGCATAGCGTGGCCGGGCCCGCTAGTTTATTTTAAAATTTTATAGTAAACATATAAAATAGAAAGTCAGCCATTTTCCTTTACATTATTTATAAGAAGGATTTCACAGAAAATGTGCACATTTATAACTTTAATACCCTTTTACAGTTGAGAAAAGTGGGGTATAAATCCAAACTCTTATTGTCGAAGGCTTTCATGGCCGAAATCACTGGGGTGCTGTGTGGTTTCTGGGCAATAAACAATCAAAGGGAATGAAGGCCCGGCTACTTCTATTCTATTCATATGCCCTCACCTATTGACCTTGCTATCTTCATTGTGACTCACATACGACATACTTCATTGTTACTCACATGCCAGGCCACTTCTATTCAGATGTCCTCACCTATTGACCTTGCTGTCTTCATTGTTACTCACAGGTATATATATTCCACTTGCTTTCCTTTCCTACTATCAGATCCTCTGAAGATGCCAGCCACAGATGCAGGCGAAACGTCAGGAGAGAATGCTGCTAGAACACGGCCATACAGCCCGGAAACCACATAGCATCCCAAACTCTTATGTTGTCTTCTTTTATCCTGGCTATTGTTCAAGAAAATTAGGGTGAAGAACATGCAGTGCAGTCCCAAACAAGTCCACTGAGCATCCTTCTCTGGTCTATTTCATTAGGCTTACTTCCAGAAACATGTTTTTAGGATTGCATTGATGTTTCGTCCCCTTTCCTGGTTTATCCTTACCCCTTTGAGGTGTGTAAGTCTGAAAGAGAATAACTGGTTTAAGATCATCCAGTGTTCCTTATGGTGAGCAGGTGTTTGAGTCTAGTTCTCACACAGGTGTGTGTGCAGTGATATAGCTGTATGGCTACCCTTGTTTAGTGAATTGCTGAGAAGGGGAGCTGAAGGAATCTTGTGAGCATTATTGACTCCAGGGGTGGTACTAGCTGCACATAATTTGATCTGTCAGAATCTGCAGTTCTGTTCTTAATAATGGCACCCAACTTTCTAGTTCTTGATACAGCTTGCTTAAGCTCATAGCAAATCTCTAGATACAGGCAAAATAGAACCAAGCTGAACAAACAGCCCTTGCAATATCTAGGACTAATATTACTATTGATAAGGGAAGCTGAAGGGAAAAAATCAATTCAGGAACATTTCATAGCATTAACAGTGCTGTCAGCCTCTTCACAAGTACATTGGGGAAATGATAGCTATAGCTAGTATATAGCCTCTAGAATTGATCTTTAATATGACCATTTCTTTATTTAAAACATTTATAGGTGAAAATAAACAATTGTGCATTGATATTTAAAAGGGGGTACGTACAGATAGCAGAATACTATTACAGTGTGATTCCTTTTGAGATAAGATATATAAAACCTAAGATATGTAGAGCCCAATATCTGGATGTAGGTTTAGGTCCTAGGACCAATGTAGCTGATGTATGTCTGAAGAACAAAGTGCGATATTCTCTGTTAGAGAGTGTCAGCCTTGTTTGAGCTGTGACCTGTAATCTCAGTTCATCTGTCAGAGTGAATGAAGGAGTTTTTCAGGCTTCCCTAAGTATAGCTAATGGCACGCCTTCTAATATAGATCATCAAAGAAAAAGTAACCCATGCTTGAGGAATGGAGTTCAGTGAAGCAGCCATGGGTGGTGTGGTCCAGTGTGGAAGAAGTTGATATTGGGGACCAATATGGCAACCTCTTTGCAAATCATAATGCTGTGCTTGTTAGAAAATGACTGTATTTCCATGTAGTTCCTGCTCTCAAAGAATAATTTCTGCAATAATTTGTTTGCCAGCATATTTCAGGGACATATTGGTAGGCAACATGCAGCATATTTCAGGGACATATTGGTAGGCAACATGCAGCATATTTCAGGGACATATTGGTAGGCAACATGCAGCATATTACAGAGACAGGTTGGTAGGCAACATGTAGTACATATGGGATCCTGTTTATTAAAGAACATAATCATGAACATACTTAGTACAGTGGAAATCTGTCATGGTGGGCAAGGTGTCTTTCAAGTCTGCAGGTACTTGAGACATTGAATGAAAAAAACCCGACATAAGAACATAAGAACATAAGAACAAGCCAGCTGGATCAGACCAGAGTCCATCTAGTCCAGCTCTCTGCTACTCGCAGTGGCCCACCAGGTGCCTTTGGGAGCTCACATGCAGGATGTGAAAGCAATGGCCTTCTGCGGCTGTTGCTCCTGAGCACCTGGACTGTTAAGGCATTTGCAATCTCAGATCAAAGAGGATCAAGATTGGTAGCCATAAATCGACTTCTCCTCCATAAATCTGTCCAAGCCCCTTTTAAAGCTATCCAGGTTATTGGCCATCACCACCTCCTGTGGCAGCATATTCCAAACACCAATCACACGTTGCGTGAAGAAGTGTTTCCTTTTATTAGTCCTAATTCTTCCCTACAGCATTTTCAATGAATGCCCCCTGGTTCTAGTATTGTGAGAAAGAGAAAAATTTCTCTCTGTCAACATTTTCTACCCCATGCATAATTTTATAGACTTCAATCATATCCCCCCTCAGCCGCCTCCTCTCCAAACTAAAGAGTCCCAAACGCTGCAGCCTCTCCTCATAGGGAAGGTGCTCCAGTCCCTCAATCATCCTTGTTGCCCTTCTCTGCACTTTTTCTATCTCCTCAATATCCTTTTTGAGATGCGGCGACCAGAACTGGACACAGTACTCCAAGTGCGGTCGCACCACTGCTTTATATAAGGGCAAACTGACACATTGTAAAATACAGCAGAAAACCACCTGAACGAAGCCATAAACAAAAACTTAGACTAAAAAAACTGGGAGAATTCTGACTTCATATAGCCATGGTTTCTGCCTCTGTAGGAAGGCCTTTCCCAGATTCTGAAGAACATGGTTGCAGTAATGGTAGATAGATAGCTGTATTTGAGCATCTTAACTTCACCCAAATTCTGGTATGTGTGTTTTGCAAGGTTATTTTTTATTTATTTAGTTCTGATGAGATTTCATGAGTAGGTGTGATGAAATGTTTACCAGCTTATTGGAGACACTTCTTTCACTGTCTCTCATCTGTTTTCACCTGTCTGTTGATGAGGAAATTCCCTTTGGGAGAAATCGGCTAACTGCATCTGAGTCTTGTATTCAAGAAAAAGTGGAATTGCTCCAAAATAATTTATTGAAATCCCTACATGGAAGTGGAGGTAGATCATCAAAAGTTAGAGACAACAGGTATCAAAAGCAGTTAAAACATCTAAGAGAACAAATATGGATTTTTGAATCTTGTCCAACATCAGCAGGAGCTCATCATCTAATAAAACCAGGACAGTCTACATCTGTTCCTTATGAGAACAATAATGAAAACAGAGACAAGCCCCTCCTCTGTTTTTGGTTCTACAATGTGATGCTTTGTCAAAATGGAAAAGGTAATGAATATTAGAAAGAACAATGAATTCTGCCAGTCAGTGGCTATCAAATCTAATCAGTCATTTACCTCATAAGTGAACACAAGGGAAGGTCACACATACTGATTATTTATTTCTTTGGATTTAAGAGTGTTACATCACTGTTGTGGAAGTGCAGTTAATTTGGGGTCAAAAATACCTGGAGCTTACTTGAAAATGCAAACTGCAGTTCAGTACTTGGATCCTGAATGCACAGGTTAAAGTTCCCTGTTTGTAGTAGACTATTTGCAACTATTCAGAATGGTCCTTAGAGCCAGGAGGATCTCCAGAGCTACAATTGACCAGCCCCTGCCAGCATGCCATGCTGGCAGGGGCTGATGGGAATTGTAGTCCATAACATCTGGAGTGCCAAAGGTTCGCCACCACTGTCCTAGAGTGTGTTTTTGTATCTCAAGTACACATCCAGTCTCCCCATTGTGACATTTTCCCCCATCTTCTGTCCCTCTGGAGTCTTGCCTCATTTCCAGATACACTAGTTTGATTTCTGTAAAAACAGGCTCACAGAAAGTACACAATCCAATGCTGGATTTCGTGCTACTGAGTTAGTATTTATGTATTTATTTAAAACATTTCTGTTCTGTTTTTCTACCCAATTCAAGGTCCCTAAGGCAGCAGACATTAAAACAAATATTAAAACATTTGACATATTTAAAACAGACACACATATAATATTTAAAGCCGCTAAAAATAAACATACAAAATACGAACACATAAAAATACATAACGGAGGAGGGCTAATAAGAGCTAGCAAGGGAACACCACACAAAATCAAAAGCATGTCACTGGATGGCAGAAAACAATGATCGAGGAAGATATATAAATCTCCCTGGAAAGGGAGTCCCAAAGTTTTGGCGTTGCAACCAAGAGGATAGATATTTCCTGCCCAGAAACTGCCACAACTGGCTCACCATCCAAAGCTACTGAAAAGACTGTATGGCCATTGCTGCCACTTGTTTATTCAGTGGGAGGCCCAGGTCTAGAAGCATTCTGACTACAGACCTCCTTTAGGGAAAGTGCAACTCCATTCAGAACATTAGATAACCCTGTTCCCAGGTCAGATCTTCTTCGCCGCCAGTAGGACCTCCATTTTGTTGGTATTACATTTCAGCTTGTTAGCCCTTATCTATCCCAAGACTGCCTCCAGGAACCTGTCCAGGGCTTCTGTAACCTCTCTGGGAGCTAGTGGAGACATGAGGTAGAGCTGAGTATCATCTGCATATTGGTTGATGACCTCTCCCAGCAGCTTAACATAGAAAAAAAATGTGGGGAGTGTTTGGGACTCCATTGTTGAGAGGCCAAGGGCTTGCCCAGCACTAAACTTTGAAACCTACCTTAAAGGTAGCACTGACACCACAGCAAAATGGTATCTCCCAGTCCCAGCCCCCAAATATTGCTCCAGAAAGGATATTATGATTAATGGTGCTGAAAACAGCTGAGGGTCCAAAAAAATCAACTTGGTTGCACTCCCCCTAGCATCTCTTGGCACAGGTCCCTCAGCAGAACAACGAAAGTTGTTTCAATCCCATAACCAGGCCTGAAACCACACTGGATAGGAACCAAACAAACCACTTCATTCAAGAGAGCTTGAAGTTGCCCAGCCACCACATGTTCACTCACTTAGCTCAAGAATGATAAATTTGAGACACTTTTGCATCAGTTAGGTTTCTTTAGGAGTAGACGCACCACTGCCTGCTTCAAGGAGTTACCATGTCTTCTGTCAGGGAGACATTTACTGTCTCCAGGACCCAGTCCTCCACGCACACCCACGCATCCACCCATCCATTCATTCCAGTTGATTAAACAACCTGGAGGGACAAGGATCATACAAATAGATGGTAGGTCTCAAACTTTCAGGAATACACTGAAGGATATCCCACATAGCCGGAGAGGAGTATTTATACTGAGTGGAGATTTGAATCCAGATATTTCTTCACATTAGTACAATGGTTGCATCTGGAAAAAAGCATGTAGAACAATAAAGTTTTTGAATGTTTCTTGTCTTGAGACTGCGAATGTAGAGTTGTTTTATAAGGAAAACTATTGACAGAGGCCACGTAGAAAGAGCCAGTGTAATATAGTTCTTGGACTAGAACTGGGAAACCCAGATTCAGTTGAACTCTCTCTCAGCATAACCTGCATAACAGTATTTTGTGGGTATGAAACGGTCAGGGGAGATACTGTGTGGAGCTTCTTGGAGAAAGGATGGGAACAAAGTGAGATAAAGATACAAATATCGATTGGCTACAGTCTCTCTAGGTGACTTTGCACATGCTAATGAAATCACATCACACTGAAGCTTTTCATTTGGTTTTTCTTTAAACAGCTCCCCTCCCTCCCCTCCCTCCCCACTTTTACAATGTGGAATAACAGCATGGGGATTTACACAATGAACTATTAAGTCACAGACTAAGACCACTCATATGAGCAAATATGCTATACACTAACTACATATACTCTCTTTTTTTAAGACGGAGCAGTTATTCTTGTATGTCTATACATAGTAAGTGTATTTGTTCAATGGCTCCATTGTGGAGAAAGAGGAAGGCTCTGATGTGCACCCACAACTCCATGAGAGGAGGACCTATCCCATTTTTTAAATCAGTTGGGAGTACTTTATTTGTGCATCAGAAGAAATTGAAAGCAACATTTTGTAGTGTTCAGCTCTATGTACACATCAGGGCACTAGATTCCAATAAGTGCATGAATATGCAAGTTCATTGCAGATTGTATTGGCATGTGAGGACGGCTTTACACAAGATAACAACGCTTGGCCCATTTCAAGTGTTCAAAGCACATCTAATTACTTCAGTAATTCTTACAACAGCCTTGTAAGGCAAGCCAATATTATTATGCACACAGTGCAAATAAGCAGCTGAGGTTGAAAGGCCAGTAGTGCCAAATGTACCAAGCTTGTAACCAAGGTAATGTCCACACTACAGTCCTCTAACTCTAGAGTTGCCAGCAGGCTTGGAGAAAGACATGTCATCCCTTTCATAGAAGCTTAATGAGACTAGCAGACTCAGCCGCCTGCTTCTGCAGATGAGGCAGTTTGGCTTGGGAATATGGATTAAAATACCCAGTCCAGATGGACAAGAAGGAAAGAGTACCACAGAAACTACCAGTGTCTCTTCTCTAGCTTAAATCACAGGACAAGGAATTGCGAAAGGAAAGTTTATTATTCCTGAACAAGGTTTAAGCACTGAGGCAGATGAACATCCATTTATCATTTTCTGTTAAGATTCCTCTTCTCCGCACAGCTATGTAGAGCATATTCTTCAAGAAACACAAAATAATTGCAAAAGAAGAAAAGATGGATTTTGAATATGTATCCAAAATGAGTTAGCTGAAATTCAGACTATTGGTACATAATTAAGTTGCCATACAAGTATATGCAAGAAGTTTCAGGCTGGTGGTAGGCAGCAATTCGTCAGGTTTCTTTCTCTCATGACAGAACTGGAGTTTACATCTAAAACCAAATGCTGTTACCAACTATGATATTGAAATGAGAGTTACTTGGTTGCTCTGCAATTTTTTTAAAATTTTTGAATACTCCATTTATTAAAATTAAAAATTAGAGTCTTGATGAGTAGAAATGGGCAGTTGATGCTTTTCATGGCATAAAGATAAACACATCACCTGCTAAGGACCTCCCATTAAAACTGTATTAAAGAGGCAGGATATTTTTTCCCCTCCTTTTTGTTACTATGCTTCACTCACAATTTATAGTGTTAGCCATTATGCTAAACAAACTCTAAATGATAAATGATTTATGATAGTAATATATGACTGAAGTGTCTCTCTAGTTTACCTCACAGATATGTCTTTGGAAGCCATTATTATAAATTTGAATGCACACAGCAAAGTAATCCAAGTATCACCCATGGAAACTTTTCCCATGTGGAGAAAAATGTTTGAAGTGGTCTGTTTACATAGGTGTAGTGTAATTCTATGTTTGAAAAGGGGGAACTGTCTGACTTAGCTTAAATAGCATTGTTTCCTTTTTATGCTGTATAGTTTTCCAGGATAACCAGAAGGTAAAGTGTTTGCATGGCTTTTGTAAAATGGGATTTATAACACCAGAACTGGTACTTGTTCTTATTTCTATGTGTTCTGTTTCTACCTGAAGTTGTTAACAACCAGACAACATTTTTTATTTTTATGGCCTAGTCCCACTGACCTGAATAAGATTCCAGATGGCAAGAGATTTGGACATGACCCTACGTATGCAGCTCTTGTAGTTAGCATTTGTACTAATCAATAGGTTCTTTATTAAGGATAAGGCTGTGAATTCCCAGTGTATACATACTAGCAAATGTGTTTTTAGATTTTCTTTATTTATACTAGTGTTTTCTGAATTTTCCAGAGGCTTTCAGAAATTGGTATTACTGCCTGGAAGTCTTGTACATTTTAGTTTGCAGTCCATTATTTTGTGTTATTTCTATTCAAAGCTCCTTCTTTTGGCTGTGGTGAATGCTTGTGGATTCCAGACGGCATGAGATACTTGTGTTTGGCTGCAACTTCAAGGCTGAAAAATGCAAGCAAAATTGCAAGCAAAATTGCCTTTCATTTTGCATTCAGGAATTTTTAATTTTGTTCAGCATTGTGGCAGCTCACATAAGCATTTCATATGTACGTTTTTGACATCTCTCTTTTTTTCTCACTCACTCTCTCCTTGTACTGTTTTCATTCTGGGGGAGAAGCCAGTTCAGACCAGTAATAACGATTTGTAGTAAAAAATGCTATACTAATTATTTTCTTTCTAAATGAGAAACTTGTGCCATAAAATACTTTATATCTCATAGATCTGTATTCTCACAATTGGCCGAATCCCCATGGGGAAAACATCCCTGGATTGGACCGGTTCCATAAAGTCAAGTACCTTTTTATCCCGGTCTCTCCCTCCCCACCGCAGTATGTCCATGGAGAGGCCTTGAGTTGAAACCGGAATGAAAACATCCACCTCCTTTCCGTGAGCCCAGGATCAGCTCTGTGACTCTTTTGTTGCTAGTTCATGATTGGCTGTTGCTTTGGGGCGGGAACGTTTGCTTTGGGGCGGGAACGTGAATGAGTGTTCCCTTTCCCCCCCCCCTTTGCATGGTTGTAGCTTTGTAGCCAAGAAGAACACATAAAAAAGGCACGTTCCTGCTTGCCCTGAGTCACCCGTTCTGAGCATGCCCAGGCGACTGCACTGTGATTGGCTGTGGTTCCCTGAATGACAGCTCGAACGGAGACTCGAGGTGGGAAAAATAACCCAGGATAACCCTAATGATTCCCCACGATACTGGCCTCATCCCGGGATCATCAGAAAAGATCCTCCTTCCTGGGATTAGGAGATATCGCAGGGCAGGGCTGGGAAAGAGCCGGTTTTGGCCCAGGAGCCGTGGGGAGTCCTTCATTCAACTGGGATATCTGAGGTGAGTATCCCAGGATATTTCCTCCGTGGGAATCGGTTATTGTTTTCTCAGAACAACAGTTTTTCTATTATTAAAAAACACTAATATGTATAAGTTTATAATATTAAATAGATTTATTTCCTGTTCTCCTTAAGTGAGGCTATAGTCATCCAGGCTGGTTAGGTCACGCCTCCCTTTGTTCAGGCCACACTTTGCAAATTTTTGAGCCGGAGACAACAAGGGCTTCAGATCCAATAGATCCTTGCCTTACAGGTCCAGGCAGGGAAACAGAACATTGCCAGAAGAAACCCAAAGTGCCCAAGCCAAGCTCTGCCTGATTCCAACATCAGGGGTTGCCAGCTGAACCTTGCAGAAATGTAGTAAAAATCCATCACAGATGTCTAGAAGTTGAGTATTGTTCAGCAGGGTTACCAGATAGAGTGCTTCTTACCATCATATGTATCCCTTGGCTTCAAGAAGTCCTCCCTCTATGTGCCTATTCACCCAGTCTCATGCCATTTAATTTTAATTGGGGGACAAACAGTACCAGTACGGGGCCTTGCCTTTTGGACCCTTGTCAGCTCCCAGAGTCTTTCCAATCCTGAGCATACTCATAGCACCCTGAGCATACTCATAGCACCCCGTAGGTCAGGAGAGTGCACCTCTACCCATACTTACATGGCATGTGGATCAGAGCATCTTCAGAAGGTAAGTTTCTGAAGGGAGCTGAGGAAAAACACACAAGCTACACTCCAAGTTCAGGGTTACTGATAAACTGGGATAAGAGTCAACTGGTCCCAAACCGGGACCTCATCTACCTGGGGCCCAGAATAAAAATGGAAGTAGGAAGAATTTTCGTACCCATAGAGAAGCAGGTGAAGACCTGGGAGGTGTCAGATGAATCTGTACAGAAAGCGTCAGGTAGATCTGATGGAGCTGGCTGCAGTATTGGTCTCCTCTTTTTGATGATGGACCTGGTTACATGGGCAAATATATATGTCAGATGCTTCCAATGGGGCTGCTACCTTTCCAACAAGAGATCTGTCAAAAAATGAAAAGGCACAAGGTCATTAAGCTCCAAGACAGCTTGAAAAAGGACCGGAAGAGGAGTATGGTCAGCTCCCGGTTGAGCTGGGTAGGCGTTGTTCTGCAAATGCTGTAGATCCTAATGACAGATGCAAGCAAGGCAATCTGGGGATCTCACTGGGGCAACCAAGTAGTGCAAGGACACTGGTAGAAGTTGGAAAGCTCCTTTAGCTTACACTGGTTGGTGCTGCAAGCAGCCAGGAAGGGCCTCCTTGTTTCCAAACATCGCAGAGACTGTCATGTTCTACTAAGAACGGCAACATGACAGTGAAAGTTAATGTAAACTGACAAAAAGGCACCAGAGCAATGGCAGTACATCGGGAAGCTCTCCTATTGTTCAGTGAGGCACAACAAAATCTTGCAGGTCTACAAACAGGTCATGTATGAGGAGTGCACAACACCATGGCAGATTGGCTCAGACAATCAAGGCTGGACCTGGGGGAGTAGCCCCTAAAACCAGAAACCTTCCAAGCAAAGGCAAGGCATTTCGGGAGTTACACACTGGTGCTGTTTGCCATCATAAAGAGCAGACGGGTCCCAAGATACTATTCAAGGGACCTCGAGATCAGGATGGCCTCCGTCAACTGTGGCTGAAAGGCTTTTCTTATGCCTTCCCTCCCACTTCCCTGATCAGAGGGCTTTTGAGTAACGTCAGAGAAGGCTGGGCACAAGTCATTGTGATTGCCCCCTGTGGCCCAGAAGGGCCTGGTTCTCAGCCCTTGTAAGCCTAGCAAAAGCTGGTCTTTTGCACCTACCACTGTGTTGAGATTTACTGCTTTAGAGTCCTATGTTCCATTTGTATCCAGGCAGGCGGGATCTGACAGTGTGTATCTTAAACACTAGGACCCAATTCATTCAGAGTTTTTCCAAAGGATTGCGGTGATCATTCTTCAATCTCACAGACAGAAACTAGGAAAATATATGGTCATGCCTGGATGATTTTCAGGTCTCATGCCAGGGAAAAATTAAACCCCCAAATATGTTGTTGGTCTTGGCTTAGTGGCTGGAAGTTAGTTTTAAAACTACATACCTACTTAAAAAAGGCAAGTTGCAGCTTTGACATGTGTACAAAGGGCTAAGGACCAGCTATCAGAACATAGACTCCCCCCCCCCAAAAAAAAGGTTCTGAAGGGAGTGATCCAGATTAGTTCACATGTGGTTCACAGGCTCCCTTTATGGAGTTGAGCTAAGGTGCTGAAGGCACTTTGTGCCTTGGAGGAAGCATCAGTTAAGTAGCTCTCTTGTCAGTCAGACTTATCTCATCATGACAACCAACCCTGTGGCCGAATTGGGGGTTCTTTCCAACAGAACACCATTTGACTCTAACAGACTACAGCACCACCCTCCTTCTGCCTAGGCTCAGCTATCCCAATAAGAGAAATGGCATAAGTTGGAGGTAAGAAGAGGACTTAAGAGATACACCAAGATTACTTAGACCTCTAGAAGTCTAGTGCCCTCCTTGTGTTGATCTGGCCCAATAGATTGGAGTTGAAGGCCTCTAAACGTTGCATTGTGAGGGGGTTAAAAACCTTTGCATTTCAGCTCTTTTTGTATTTGTCTAGTAGGCTTTCTGCTGTAGCGGAGAGCCTCTTAAAAAAAAACCCCCAAAAAACCCCTTTGCATCCACCTGGCTTATTGTTCCTTAGCTTGGCGTGTCAAAGATCCAGTAGTGCCACATTCGACCAGGGTGGTAGCGAAGTCAGTGGTCGTTTCCAACAGAGCCTCAATTGTCAAGGTGTACAGGGTAGCCATCTGGTCATCCCCCTCAACATTTGTTTGCCCCTCCTGCCTCAACAAATACAGATCAGCGGAAGTGGCCTTCAGGAGATGTGTTCTGCAACAAGTAATAGGAAATAGGAATAAGGTGGAACGTTTCGTTCTGTTTCTAACAGAAAAGTATTCCCTTCTTGGTTAAAGCTTTGGTATATAACCAGCCTGGATGACTGTAGCCCCATTGAAGGAAGATGACACTTTGGACTTACTGTGAAGGTGTCTTCTCTTCAGTTGGCTAAAGTCATCCAGAACCCACCTACAAGTATGATTATGATGGAGTGAAAAGAGTACAATAACTTAAGCTAGGAAAATTGCAGGGCTTTGGGATATCTGGAGAGGCTCAGCCCCCTTCGTCTAGGAGCCCTTGCAGAAATTTGCATAGCCATGCCTGAACAAAGGAGGCATGACCTAACCAGCTTGGTTGACTTCACCCCATTGGAGAGAAGACCTCTTCATGGTAAGTCCAAAATGTTCTTGATGTAGGGAGAACTCAAATGAAATCCTAAAAAATGAATGTAGATAACACATTGAATCAGCAAGCTTTTTTCCCTTCTGTATATAAAGTGCACAAGAAAAGTTGCTAATTCTTTACCATCAAATAGGTTGGGTTTTACTATGGGCTTGCAAGTCTTCATTGCAGTTCCAGCAATGTAAAGTGCTCAGCAAGCTTGTAATGAACCCCAAACACATGTGATGTTTGTACTGCTCATTGATGTCTCTGGAACTACAAAGGTATTATTTAAATAGCTGCAAAAGGTGGGTAGCAGCTTCACTGTATGTGAATTTCAAAGATAAAGGAATAAGAGATCTTTCTAGTGGAGCTTTCTGATCATGTGTATTCACAGTGTTTTCAGTAAGTATGTAAAGAGTTTCATTTAAGATTTCCAAGGTTCCTGGTAAGGATGATTCATAACTGAAAGTCCAGTTTACCTTAGGGATTAGGCACCAGGGCTTGTTTTTTGTTTTTCTAACATAGCAACTGAATTTCATCATTCATTTTGTCATTTAGCAAAAGAAGACAACTTCACCAAAGAAGTAAAAACGGGGAATAAATGGAAGCCATCTGTGTTTACTGTAATTTTTTAACGTTTTGAAAAAGCTGTGGTGTTTCACTCTCTTTAAGGAGGGTGGGTAGTTGAAAGGCCATTTTATCAATTGCCTTTAGTTTTTCTTTAATGGTTATTTGTTTAATTAATGGATGTTTGAAGAATGCATTATGCCCACAGTGTTCAGAGAAGGCTGATGCCTGGCAGTAATCCATTTCTTAAGTTATGTACAACTGTGGAGTTATTAATGCTGGTCAGGTTATGTGCAAGGATTCAGGAAAATTCTTTATTCCTCATTGACTCCTGACAGTTATTGTACCTAGGAACTGGGTAACGTGTTCTGAAGTGAGCAATTATGGAAATGTTTACTTCACTGGCTGCATGTAAATGTGTGCAGAGAATGTACCAGAATTTTTCCTTGGGGGTATTTAATTCTCTCCAGGGCAATGAAAATCAAATGATTTCTTTTCTTTTTTTTTCAAAGCTGGGGTGGTTTTTTAAGTGCTATAATGCAGCTGAATAATGATGAATGCAGTAGATGGAAAAAGGAGGGAGAGAGACAGAGACAGACAGAGAGAACTAACAACAGATACAGAAAACAAATTTTGAGGTAGAAGCTCAAACCAAAGCAGCTCAGGGTGTAGGGATGGGTTAGAAGAGAACACTTTCCTCTCACACCCTTATGTTCGTAGGGGAGCACATATTAAATGCAAGTTCATATTCTGTAACGACACAGGGTATGTAAGTCTTCTGTTTTTCCTTCAGAACCTGAGCAACAGTCTTAGTGTTCATATTGAAGGGCATTGCATTATATTGTCAATTGAACTGCAGTAACCAGGCTTACTCTTCCTGAATTGTTGTTGGGTGGGGGGAATCCCCATATGTATGCACAGCTGTACTGTTTCTAGCAGTGCCAGGTGAATCTCATACAAATTATAAGCAGATTATTAATATTACTTGTATGTGTGTTTGTTTCTGTTTGTGTTTTTGCTACATTTTCATGTTGGACAATAGTACAGCCTTTGAGTAAAAAAATATTTTCTGGAGGGGGAAACCCCCATTAAAATTTGCAGTAAACTAGAATTTGTGTAGGGTATTTCCATTCTCTCACTGTTGAGTGCATCTTCATATTAAGAACTATTGGGGAGGTATTAAATCTAATATGTTAAACATAGCCCCCATATCTCCCATATATTCTAGCAGGTCTTTGTACTGTTGTCATAGTCATGATATGGTGTCTGTTCGTTGCATGACCTAGCATCTCTCAGACTGTAGTGCCACTTATATGTGAGCATACCATATAAGCTTGCTGGGTTAGACGACAGTTTTCCTCAGCTACCTAACTAATTTAGGATGGGTTATACAAGAAGATTCTCTATTCTCACTGCAACAGGAAAACCAAATCAGGCCTGTGGAAATCCAATCAAAGACAAGTTTACACATGGTAACTCTGGATATATGGCAATGCTGAATGAAGAGGAAGATCTGCTTCACAAAGAGATTCCAGCCATCTCACCACCATTGTTGTGCTTCTGGTGGAAGACTGCTTTTAGTCACGTAACTAACTTACCAAAAACATAAATGAACAAGGGGAGTTTCTTGTCAGCGGGGGAATTGGGGCGGGGGGTGGGGTTGGAGGAGGAGTACAATGCCAACTTTTAAAAAAGAACTGAAAATCTAGGCATGGGATCCAAAGAGTTCCATATACTCATCTAACATGTCCTGAATCACTTTCACTACAACTTCTAATATGTCTCATGGTTTCACATCCATTGAGTGGAGCAGCAGAGAGTAGAGTGTATTTAGAAAGAGATCTGAATTCTGAAAGACAGAAATACTGACATAAGCTGTGCATATACTATCAAATGCTTACTTGTGTGTATAAAACAGACACATGGACCAAACACTGACAGAGGGCTTCTCAAACAAAATTATTTTTATTGAAGACTGTTAATCCACTCAGGTGCAAGCCATTAAGTGTGAAAACATTGACTAACACACGTGTGAATCATTTCAAAATGTACTTTACATGTAGGACGATCACCAAAAGAAAAAACCCTCTTTAGTTTGTATACATTTTTTTTGTTTTAAAAATGAAGGATTACTTTAAAAAATAAGAACAGAAGCGAGAGTAAATATTAGTTTAAATTGTCCTCTGGTTATGTGTCTGTCAGTTTGAGTAGAATCAGATCACATTATTAAAAAAAAGTTGTTGACCTTTCTACTCTAATTTTTGTGTGTGCTTCTTCCGAATTTCTTAAGGAGGGGGTTTCATAAAAAGGGTTTTATGTCTTGCAGAAAATTGAGTTTTGTAGACATTACCTAACTCTTGATTTGTCACACTGGGATCAATAACATTTCGCTGCTCTTAAACACACAGTATCACAGGGGACACATAATGTTTTTTATAAGTGCAGTAAAGTTAACGTGTTGTTGAAACAAAAACTCCTCTGACAGTCCTGTAATAAGTACACTCTGAAACTAGCAAATTATCTGTAATACTAGCAAAGGCAGGAAGAAGTGCTTAAGAGTATAATGTGTGTGCTTTTGGCACTAGGAACAACATGTGGAGAGAAATTAGTATCTAACACTTCTCTTACCCATCACAGCAGCACCCTAGAACTGTCTTTTGCTGAAGGACTATCCAGACGATCTGTTTGTAGTGCAACAAATTCTCAGGTCTTCTTTAGTTGTTGCCAGGGATCCAGATGACTTTCATCAAGTAACATTTCTGTGGCAGGCGAAATTGCATTTGCCAGCAACATTTTTGTCATTGGGGAAATACACTTTCTTCTATCCTCAAAGTAGAGTGTATTGTCATACTGCGGTTTGAGATGTGGCTTCATAAATATTTATTTATTTTATATATTTAAAAATGTTTACATCCCACCTTTCAGTCCAACCAGGGGCACAAAATCAGTCTGCTAAAAACAGACAATACTTAAAAAATGAGTAAATGATGAAACACACACAAAAATAGAGAAATGTCAAAAACACAGGGCAGGAAGAAAGGATAATTATGGGAGTGCCAGATGAAAAGCATTACCTGCTTGCAGAAGACAATGATAGAAGCAGACAGATTAATATCCCTTGTGAGGGAGCTGCACAGTTTTGGTGCCACAACCAAAAAGTCCCTATCTTAGGTGGGTTGCCACCAGTTTAACCTCAGAAGGTAGTGGCACTTGAAGGAGGGCCTCAGAAGATGTCCATAATGTTCATATGGGAATATATGGTCCTGTTTTCAAACTGTGTAGAGCTTTAAAGATGAAGTTCAGCAGCTTGACTGGGGCACGGAAACAAGTCAGGAGCCTGTAAAAATGGATCAAGGTGATTTGGTCTCTGTGATCCACTCCACTCTTAGCTGTGGCATTCTGTACCTGTAGAAGTTTCCAAACTTTCAGGGGTAGCCCTACATAGAGTATATGACTTCTTACATTTGAGTTGGATATCTTGATTCCTGAGCAGACTCATGAGTTTGACTTGAGTTTCCTGATTCTTGTGCAGTGTATCTGTGGTGTAGTTTTATTTGTGAAGTGACTCTGAACATTCTGCAAGTGGAATTCCTAATTCCTAAACAAGGTTTTAGTTTTTGAGCTATCAAAACGTCCTTAGTCTAGAGACTAAAGCATCCCAACTGCTGCATCTTTTCTCGACAAAACATGGCATTATATGCCTATTAAGATGTTACATAGGCACTGCAACAGCACAAACATTTAGGTGAGTGGGAAGGAGAGAAAGATCAAGGGGTAGATCCATTTCTTTCCCTTGCTTTGTATTCTGTTTAAATCCATCTCCTCTGTGGTCTCCCAAAGAACTTTGATTGACTTACATTGTTACCCCAGCAGACTTCCCCCATCTAAGCCAATTGTCTTCAACGGAGAGAAGAGTGTAACTGCCCTGCTCGTTTCAGAGATGGGACTTTATATATAAGCCCATACTTAATTACATGATATTCTCCAGAATTACATTAATAGACTGTAATTTTATTTTAATTAACACAGCCTTCATAAGATAAGTTTTTTTTAAATAAAAAAGCAAAGCTGGAGGTAATGCATTGCATGGGATCTTTGTGCCTTGATTTATGGAAGCTGTGCACTAATGCTTGAGATTGAGTTTATCACAGTATTTGAGAGAGAGAGAGAGAGAGAGAGAGAGAGAGGCTAAAAAAAGTAAATAAAAGGAGCTTTTCACTTGTGTAGGAAATGCAGCTACAAGAGCCAGAAAGGTGTGGCTGATGTTTGACCTTTCCTTGAATTTTCTTCCTTTGGAGATTTAAGGGCAGGGAAGTTTGCAAAGCTGTTTAATGTTGGAAAATTTTTGAAAACTGATGGTAGCAGGCAGTGGCTGTTTTGTTCACAGTGGAAGTGCTGGAAGAATGATGTAGCCTGATGTGAAAATCTTGTCACTTGATGTAAGCCGGCGCTATCCATCCTTCAGCACTTTGCCGAGAAATGTAGTTTTATGTTCATTTAATAATTATCCATTTGGGTTGTACTTGTCGGGGAGAGCTTCTTGAGCCCCATCAGTTTTTCAGAGAAGCACCACTCAAGCTCTTCTGCTGGAAATGTTTTTCCTTTCCTCTTTTCACTTCATTCCACTCTTTCCCCTTATCGACACACTCATCAGTGCCAGAGCTCTTCAGTATTCCACTCCTGTCTTTTGTGAAGTGATTTTGCCCAGACACGTCTGGCTCAGGGTGAAGTGCCCTCCCCTGAGAGCACGCACTGCAGCCCCAGGTCGCCAGCACCATGAATACATTATTATCCCAATTTCCATCCTGTTGCCACGGCAGCACTTTTGGAGCTGCTGGGTTATTAAGTCGTACATCACTAATACCCTGATATGAGCAGAAGTTGGATTTAATATTGGCCTTTGATCAGATTACCTCCCAACAGTCAGCTGTCATTAGAAAATTCCTTTGCTCATTATACCCTCAGAGCTCTGGCCTGGATAGGGAAAGGGTGGCAGACCTGATACATGGAGGCAATTTCCAGCCCAGGCCTCATTCTTTACCCTTAATTTATTTTGTGACCTTTTTAATATTTGGGGATTGTCTATACAGTCCTCTCTCTCTTTCTCTCCCTCTCCCCCTGCCCCCTTCCCTCCTTGTTTCTTTTCATATGTAGTATCTTCAGTTGTGAAGGGGCTTTTTTTATTTGTCTCTGGCTAAGTGATACTGTACTTTGTTGGAAAGTGTCTGTTTTCTGCCTGTCCTCGGGTAATGTATAAAACATGGTGCTTCAGGTAGAGATGAAGGGTAAACTGATGTCCCCCTAAATGGCCAGCCTGTGTATGCACCTAACACTTCACTGAGCAATCTGTCAACATGTCAGCAACACATGTTTTATAAAAAGCCTCCAGTGGGAGCAAAGGCTCCTGCCAGGGCTTAGGAAATGCTTTGAATTCAGCAGATTTCTATTGCTGGAGTCCCCTGAGGTTCTTTTTACAATGCCTACATTTCAGAAATTTGAACTTGGGACCCTTAGGGGGTTCTCTCCGAATGCCTGAAAATGTAGAGTTATATTGTTGCGTGTCCCCAAGCGGTCTTTACTAATACCTGAATTCAGAGAAGCTGGAAATTACAGAGCTCCCCAGGGGAAGCTTTATCCACACCAGGAAGAAGAGAATAACTCTGCAGGGAGATTGCTTAATGCATTGCTGAAATAAAAGAATTTGAGAGAGATGGGTTGAAGTGGGGGTTTTTTCCCTTCTTTTCTGGCCACTCCTTCGGCTTAGCTAAGTCCTTAAAGACAAAGTCAGAGTAAAGAAGCAGCTGGGCTCTTTTTAATGAAATTTTAGATGTGGCTGTTGTAATAGTCAGTTGGCTGATAACTGTGTGTTTGTGATTCTATTTGTTTTTTCCCCCCATCTGTCTACAAAATATATATTAATGTTGTTAGTGTTTGTATGGTGTATTAGCACTTTCGCCTTTGTGACATAACAGTCAGTTTTGTCTGCTGTAATTTTTATCAGTCTTCGCTTTCAGGCAAATTTTGAATGCATTAGTCCTTATTTTAAAAGAAAAGATTCTGAGTTAACAAAGCAAAAGGAAAAAAAAAATTTAGTTGTATATTACCAGTATTTTTTCTCATCTTACCCTATTTTCAGAGCATCTTTGATTCTATTGTATATTGGTAGATTTTGGCACCAGTTTTTGTGGATAAATGTTTTCATTTTGGCTGATGCTTTTTTAACTTTATTTATTCTGCCTGCAATCATGTTGAAATCACCTGAGTCTGAGGTATCTTAATAGGATATTATCTAGAAAGTTACATTTAAAAGTGACATGGCATCTCTAGTAGCAGTCTTTAACTGTGTTGCATTTTTATGAAGCTCCTCATGTAGTTGAAAAATGTGAAACCTGTGAGCTCTTTATCACATGCACACACACATACACACACACTCCTTACTAAGGCAAATGCTTTTCGAGATCTTTCTTTGGCTGTCTTTTGATACTGTGTCACCTGACCCTATCAGGAGAGAGCTGGAGGCCTAGGCTCATGTTTACCCAGTGTTCTCTAGGGACTGAACAGTACCTTTGAGCCCGGCTTCTTTCAATCTTACAGACAAAGACAAGGAGAACATTCTCACAGAACTCAGCCGTCTAGTGTAAAACAGTTCCAGCTGTTGGCTGCTCATGAATTGTGAAGGGGAGGGAATGAGGGGAAGAGAAGTATTGGCTTCTATGTTAGGTGTGGCCTCATGGAGAAAGCTCTCCCTCTCTCTAGACGATGATTTTAACTTAGTAATTTAAAGGGTGGGGAAGGCGATATAAAAGTCAACTAGCATTCAATCCAGTAGGTCACACCACAGACGGTATATTAAAACTCCAAACTACCGTTGCAGGTGAGGCTGACATATATGCTTCTATTTCTGGCTTCTGAAAATAACATAGCCCTTAATCAAAAGTGAGCGCTTTAAAAAAAAAAGGATTTGTATTTGACAAACCCCCCCCCCACCCCCTTCAAATCCTGTCTTATGGCACTTTAAAGATTAGCACATTTATTTGTGACTTGGGTTTTCATGGACTAAAGTCTGCTGGAACTTAAGCCACAAAAATTCTCTTAACATTTTGAAGGTGCCATATGACTCTTGGTGTGTTTTTTTTAAAAAAAACATTCAGGATATTTTTGTACCACCTCTTCAGAGTTCTAGTTCAGGCAGCGTATAGGCAAATTATCACAATATTAAAAACAAGACATTAAAAACAAGTGATTGTACATTAGCAGCATAAAAGTTGTCCATGAAACAGAAGCAGCTCATTAAAAAGCCTATAAAATAAAATGCCTAATTAAAATTCTGCATAAAAAGAAGTGTTCTAATCTAAGAAAAAATGTAAAAAGCACCTGTGAAACCTCAAGAGTGCAGACATTCCAAAGGCGAGGTGCCACCACAGAAAATGTCATGTCTCTAGCTTCTACAGACCGTAATGCAAACATTTTTCTTGGGACTAGGTAAACAAAATTACTACACACATTTGTCTGGAAGGCTGTTCTGGGTTTTCTAGGCTGAGTGGTCTGATAGCTTTTGCTGCTAAAAGCATGTCACAGTAAAATGTGCTTCTCTCCATCCCCCATTTATTTGTGACTTCGGTTTTAATTTGGATTAGTTTTAACTGTCTGGAAGTTATTCCTAGTTCATTACTAACATGGTGCCAGCTGCTTCTTCAACAAAGACAGCATGCCACAGTCAGAGCACCACTCCATGTGTTTAATGCATTTTCAGAGCTAAAGTGTACTTCAAGTACTTGCAAATGTCCAGAGAAACAATTGCACCTGGATTCTTATTCAAGAATCATAGAGCTGGAAGAGACCACAAGGCCCTCCAGCCCAACCCCATGCCATGCAGGAACACACACTCAAAGCACTCCTGACAGATGGCCATCTAGCCTCTGTTTAAAAACCTCCAAAGAAGGAGACTCCACCACCCTCTGAGGCAGCATATTCCACTGTTGAATAGCGCTTACCATCAGGAAGTTCTTCCTAATGTTTACTCTTTGAATCCTTTACTCCTTGTTCTAGTCTCTGGAGCAGCAGAAAACAAGCTTGCTCACTCTTCAACAAATATTTAAACAATCACTATCATATCACCATTTAACCTTTTCTTATCCAGACGGAGCATACCAAGCTCCTCATAGGGCATGGGTACACCTTTTACCATCTTGCTCAGCCTTGACACACTCAAGCTTGTCAATATCCTTCTTGAATTATGGTGACCAGAACTGGGCATAGTATTTCAGGTGAGGCCTAACCAGCACAAAATAAGAGTGGTGCTATTACTCCCCTTGATCTAGACACTACACTCCCATTGATGCAGCCCAGAATTGCATTGGTTTTCTTAGCTGCCACATCACACTGACTCATGTTTAGCTTGTGGTCTACTAAGATGCCCAGATCCCTTTCACGAGCACTGTTGTCGTCACATTTGGGCTGATCTGTCATCAGTACGCTGATGACACTCAGCTCATTCTGTTGATGGAGGGGGGAGCCGTCGCCACCCCCGCAGCTCTACAGCATTGTTTGGAGGCGGTTGCTGGTTGGTTACAACAGAACAGGTTAAAACTCAATCCATCGAAGACGGAGATCCTTTGGCTTGGCCGTGAGGGAGAGGTTGGGAATTTCCAGCCGCCGGTGTGGGAGGGGGTCTCATTGGCACCGACCTCCTCTGTCCACAGCCTGGGGGTCCACCTGGATTCGTCTCTTTCAATGGAGACCCAGGTGGCCCATATAACCCGGGTGGCGTTCTTCCACCTCCATCAGACTCGATGGCTGGCTCCCTTCCTCTCCAACGCGGACCTGGCCACGGTGATCCATGCAACTGTCACCTCCAGGTTGGACTATTGTAACTTGCTCTACACGGGCCTTCTCTTGCATTTGATCTGGAAACTGAAACTGGTCCAGCATACAGCGGCCCGCCTGCTCACAGGGGGCGCCTTCCGAGACCATGTACAACCTGTGCTGCGCCATCTGCATTGGCTCCCAGTTGAATTCCGAATCATCTTCAAGGTGTGGGTTTTGACCTTTAAGGCTTTAGGAGGCCTGGGACCCTCGTACCTCCGGGACCGCATTACCCCATATGTCCCAGCTCAACCTCTGCGTTCGGCAGAGGCCAACTTACTGGATATTCCTGGCACCTCAATGATGCTGCTGGCCTCCACTCGGGCCAGGGCCTTTACAGCTCTGGCCCCTGCCTGGTGGAACACTCTCCCTCCAGCTGTCCGGGCCCTGTGGGACCTTGGTGATTTCCGCAGGGCCTGTAAGACTGAGTTGTTCCACCGGGCCTTTGGAGAAACCAGCCGTTGAGTTGTGCCCCTCCCCAGTTCATGGGTCCCCAATATCATCGGGACCCATTATTGAGACCTATAGGTCCTAATACCATCAGGACCCACTACCTCTCCCTCCTCCTTCTAGGAGGATTAGGTTTAGGTGGGATGCCATCTTAGGACAACTGCTGTTTTTATTATATTTATGGAAGTTCTATTATGATGATTTTATATACGGTTTTATGTTGTACACCGCCCAGAGCCCTCCGGGGATGGGGCGGTATATTAAATTAAATAAATAATAAATAAATAAATATCACTCATCTTATATCTGTACATTTCATTTTTTCTGCCTAAGTGTAATACCTTACATTGCTCCCTGTTAAAATTATTTTTGTTAATTTTGGCCCAGCTCTCTAATCTGTTCAGGTCATTTTGAATTCTGATCCTGTCCTCTGGAGTATTAGCTGCCCCTCCTGATTTCGTATCATCTGCAAATTTGATTAGTATGCCTTCTAGTCCATCATCCAAGTCATAGATAAAAATATTGAATAGCACTAGGCCCAGGACAGAATTCTGTGGCACTCGACTAGTCACTTTTCTCCAGGATAAAGAGAAGCCATTGGTGAGCAGCCTATAGGTTTGGTTTATCAACCAATTACAAATCCACCTAACAGTAGCATTGTCGATCTCACATTTTACTAGCTTTTTTGCAACAATATCATGGGGGACCTTGTCTAAGGCCTTACTACAATCAAGGTATGCTACATCCACAGCATTCCTTTCATCTACCAAGCTTGCTACTCTATCATAAAGAGATAATATTAGGTTTGTATGATGTATTTTTGAGAAATCTGCTGACTTTTAGTGATCACAGCATTCCCTTCTAAGTGCTTACAGACTGTTTCATGATCTTCTCTAGAATCTTTCCTGGTATTGATGTCAGCCTAACTGAGCTGTACTTGTTTGGGACTTCTTCTCCCTCCCCATTTTTGAAGATGGGAACAGCATTTGTCTTCTTCCTGTCTGCTGGAACTTCTTCTGTTCTCCAGGAATTCTCAAAGATTATTGCCAGTGGTTATGAGATTAGTTCTGCCAGTTCGTTTAATACCCTGGGATGTAATTCATCAGGCTCTGGAGACTTGAATTAATTAAGAGTGGCCAAGTATTCCAGTACTATCTCTTTATCTATCCTGTGCTGAATTTCCCCTACTTCATCACTAGCTCAGTTTTTCACAGCTTGAGCACAGTTTTCTATTGGGGAGAGGACCGAGACATAGAAGTATTCAGTAGTTCTGCCTTTTCTTCATTCCCACTTCGCAGTTTGTCATCTTCTCTACACAGTGATTCTTCCATTTTCTTGTTCTTCTTTTTGCTACAGACTTTCTTCTGCTACAGAATAAAAAAGCCCTTTTATTGTTTTTAACTTCTCTAGCAAGCTTGTTCTACATTTTAGCTTTTCTGACTTTCTCCCTATTTTTTTAAATTCCTCTTTGGTGTTTTTCCCCATTTTCCATTTCTTGTGCACATCCCTTTTAAATCTTAGCTCAGTTGAAAGTTCTTTAGACATCCATCCTGGTTTTTTTAAGACACCATCAGTTTTCCTCCTTATTGGAACTGTTTGAAATTGCACCTTCAGTATCTCACTTTTAAGAAACTTCCATCCACCCATCACCCTTCTCTTTTAGTGTTCATAACCAAGGGATCACACCCAGTAGTTCCCTATGTTTACTGAAATCAGCTTTCTTAAAGTCTAGAATGTGTGTCTGGCTTTGCTTAGCTTCCCCTTTCCGCTGTATAACAAACTTCAGGAGAACTTGGCCACTCCCACCTAAGAATTCCCTTCTGCCCCATGGAACAGGTTGTCACTGTTGGTTAGGATCAGATCTTAAACAGCAAATCCTGTTGTTGCCTCTTCCATCTTCTGGACAATGAACCTGTCTGCAAGGGAAGTGAAGAATTTGTTGAACTTAATACATTTTTGGCAGAGTTTGTCTTCCAATGAATATTGGGAAAAATCACATCTCCCATTACCACTTCATTTCTTCTTTTTGAAAGAAGCCTTTTTGAAAGCCAGGAAGGCCTCATCCAAGTCTTTAGAGGGCTTGGAGATCTGTAATAGACTCCTACAGTGACTTCACTGTTGTTTCTCTCCCCCAGATGCTTTGAACTTGGCTTCTAGGATTTAAGTCATGAATCTCATCTCAGGCATAATCATCCCTGACATACAGTGCACTCCTCTGCCTTTCCTTTTGTTATTCGAAATGACGGGAGTCTGTCCCTTTTAGAGTGGCGGAATTAGTGAGAGCAGACTCTTTGGCTTAGCAGAAGGTCAGGCAAGCTTGAGAGCTTTGTTGCCTAGGTTGGGGACAATATCAGCAGACAGAGAGGTGTTTAGAGATATTTGAACACTGTCTACTGGGAGAGGGGCCTTCTTATAGACAACAAGAGACACTCAGGATTTTGTAGAGTGACCTTTAATTTCCCAGGACCAAGGGGAGTCCTGCCTTTCTGGGGAAAGACAAAAGGCAGACATCAACTTTTAAGTGTTGAGTCATTAAGCTAATGGTTTGCGCTTAGCCTAGTGGGCAGAATGCTGAGCCGGAAGTGAGTAGAGTGCTGAGCCAATCATAGCTATAAAACAATGGCAATGTAAATAAGATGGTCTTTAGAGAGAAATAAGTCAGAGGAAGAAGTTTGGGCAAATACATTAGCAAGTCTTTTGTATTATTAGCAGGGTGGATAGTCCAGGGCTGGAGATGGGAATGCTTTCCAAGCAAGAGACATTGTTTTCTCTTAATCCCTTTAAGAAGGGTGTGAGGCAGGTATTTTGCAAGGCAGATATGAATGAGGGCAAATTCAGACAAGATTTTACTGTCCTTGTAGGTACACTAGCCTGTGCGCAGAATGGATTTCCCATTTTGGCACAGCTCTGCTAGGCCAGTCAAAGGTTGGCAAGATGGGTAGAAACACTGTTGTATTAAAACAGAGCCCCCCTATGAGTTGGTCTGGTAACATCCCTACCCCCTACCCCCAAATAAAAGTTGTGATACCAGTCACTGGCTTTGTTTTGATTCTGTATCCATGTGCGAATGGACAGCATGTCAAAATGGGAAAAGAAGAGAGAGGAAGACAGCAAGATTAAAGTAAAGAGGACCACCAAGGGAAATGTGACAATTTGGAAGGGACCCCACAGGATTGCCAAAGTAGGGGAATGAGGTGCTAAACTCTGGTTTTGAACCAGGGTAAGCACTATGGAGATATGACCATTTCATTTAAAAATAGCAACAATGGATGAATAAAATCGGATTTCATAAAGGTTACATAACTCATAGGACAAGAGAGAATTCATAATTAAAACTGAAAAATATGCTGGGCTAAAGCACAATTCATATGAAGAGAAGGAATTCATAAAAGCTAGAAGACATTCCATGAAAGGGAGAAGGCAATTCATAGGGAAATTCACAGCTAACACAACTCATATTGATTAAAACCATAAACTATAATCTAAAAACATAGAACATTGGGCTAAATATCCCAATTCACAGGGGAATTATGTCATTTAAAAGGTATAAATACAAATTTATATGATGAATGGGGAGATAAAGAAATACAGAATTATTGCAGTTGTGTTACATGAGTTGCTCACGAAGTCTCTGACCATCCCTCCATTCGCCCAAAATACATCCGTGGAAGCATGATCCACAAATCATTCCCTGATCTCTGATGCCCATGCTACCCCCAGAGTCTGATGGAAGGCTGTCCGCAGAGCCACGAAACGAAATGCCAGCTGGCGCCGCGGCTTGGGAAGTGAGGTGCACTTTGGAAACCAACCAGCTGAGGGTAGAGCGGAGCTTTGAATTTCAGAGGCTGCCTAGGTTCCTGGAAAAGCTGACAAGCACTGATGTAGGCAAGGCAGCCTGTAGTAGGGCATAAAAACCAACAGCATTAATGGGTCAACCGAGAAGCTGATGGCACAATCAGGAAAAGGCGGTGCAGGGAACTGAGCAGCTTCGGGTTCCCATGCCATTAATGCAAACCAGTGTACCACATATACTCGCATATGAGTCGAATTTTTCAGCACATTTTTGGTGCTGAAAAAGCCCTCCTTGACTTATACGCGAGTGGGGTGTATTTTAAAAAATATTTTAGGGTTTTTACTTTGTCAGCCACCAGGGGGCACAGTTTTAAAGCTAGGGGCACCAAAATTTCAGGGTATCATCAGGTAACGCTCCTGATGATACCAGCCAGGTTTGGTGAAGTTTGGTTCAAGGGGTCCAAAGATATGGACCCCGAAAGGGGATGCACCATCCCCCATTGTTTCCAATGGGAGCTAATAGTAGATGGGGCTACCCTTTTGAGGGTCCATAACTTTGGACCCCCTGAACCAAACTTCACCAAACCTGGATGGTATCATCAGGAGAGTTTCCTAAAGATACTTTGAAATGTTGGTACTGCCAAAATGAACATTCCTCCACTGACAGGCACCCTCAAATTTTCCTCAGATTCTCCCTTTAAATCACCCCCCCCCCTTCTGAGTGGATTTAAAGGGAGAATCAGGGCTTACAGAGCTAGTTTACTGTATTTATTTGAAAGAAATATTGAAAAACATTTAACCTACTGATGCCTCAATTAAAGTAATTTTATTGGTATCTATTTTTATTTTTGAAATTTACCAGTAGCTGCTGCATTTCCCACCCTCAACTTATATGCGAGTCAATAAGTTTTCCCAGTTTTCTGTGGTAAAATTAGGTGCCTCGACTTATATGTGGGTCGACTTATACACAAGTATATACGGTAATAACGTAGCAGAACACAAGACGCCTTGGTGTTTAGCTGGCTTAAGGCATGGTTAGCAGCAGGGCATTATGCTCTATGCATAATTAACAAACCAAACAATCGTAGAAAAGCAGTAGACATGTAGCAAATTTAACAAAACCATGCAATTTAAACATACTGGTGCAAGAAAGCAGAAATGGAAAATAGAAAGTACCCACGTCAACTGGATAGTGAGTTGCAAAAGGGATTAAACCACACAAATTTCCCAAAGCATGCATAAAGTCTGGGATCAACAGAATTTCAGAAACAAACCATTTGGCAGCCCCTTACACAGGGGGAGAGCTTGGAGTCCTTACCGATTTGGAACTTTCTCTCCCTCTGAGCAGCCAAATCTTTAGTAACCGGCTCTCTGCATCCCTGGTCTCTATTGTCAAGCATAAAATACAAAGGTCTGTTTCTTTCTGAACTAGTGGTGGACTAGCCACAGTGCCTGGTTCTAAAAGGACCAATCTCCAAGCTTTTAAAATAGAGGGTGATTGGTAAGAAATTTATGTTTCTCTTAAACTTAACAGTAGTGCTCCATTAATTATACTTCGTTTCACTAAAGATGTTAGCTTGGTCAGTTGAGGTACAGTGGTTGAAAAAGTTGTATGCTTCCGCATTAGAATATAGTCCTCAACGAATATGAGGATTATCATTGATTTTTATGCTCTGCCTTTTTCAAGACCATTATTTTGTGTTTTGTTAAACATGGTACAAGAGCATTTATGCCAAAATGTATTTTTATTTTCACATGGATGGGGGAGCGGGGCTAGGTAGGCACTGGGAAAGAAGGTTTGGCATGCTTTGGTCTGTGTTGGAGGAATAGACTGTGTTGCAGGAGTAGACTGTGTTGCAGTCTATTAACACCTTTATGTGAAACATATGTGAAAGTATAGACTGATGCCTCTTAGTTTTATGTTCAGTTTCAGTTTTCTTAAAACATCCAACTTCGTGATTGTGTCAGGGCCAAAATGAGCCTGTCCCAGTGCAAATGCGGTGGAAGGGTGGTCAGACCTCTGGCCAAATCCACTCTAACCCAACAAATATTTTTTCCTAGGTGAGGGAGCAGAACAGAGAAGAAGCCAAGTAGTATGCTCTTGAATACAGAAATAATGTTTATTAAGCTCATACCAAGGAACTTGAGAAATACCTCACTATATTCATGTGTGCCTCCATATATACCTATGCCAGCTTCAGATGCAAGTGATACAATTCAAACTGGAGAATTCAAACAGATGGTGAAAGGGATTGGGCTCCCCCTTGCACTTTGCTTGTTTTTATACTCCTAGGGTCTCAGGTACCTCATGGTTTTCATTCTCCCTCTTTCTAGGAACAGGGTAGGAATCAGCCTGTGCCAGGAGGTGGTTCTATGGCCTTCTTGGGGAAAATGGCCTTCTGTTTGGGATAGCCTAGTGAAAATGTGGTGTAGTGGTTAAGAGCAGGTGGATTCTAATCTGGAGAACCAGGTATGATTCCCCACTCCTCCACCTGAGTGGCAGAGGCTTATCTAGTGAACCAGATGTGTTTCCGCACTACTACATTCCTGCTGGGTGACCTTGGGCTAGTCACAGTTCTTCGGAACTCTCTCAGCCCCACCTACCTCACAAGTGTCTGTTGTGGGGAGAGGAAGGGAAAGGAGCTTGTAAGCCACCTTGAGTGTCCTTACAGGAGAGAATGGTGGTGTATAAATCCAAACTCTTCTTCTTTCCCTGTTATAAGAAGGTTGCCATAGACTGATTCTGGAGTTAAACAAATGGAGCAACATTCTGGAGACTTGATGGGGCCTGATCCAGGGCCATCTTCTGTATCTTAGCCAGAGATTAAGTACATAGTTACCAAGATGCCACCATAGAAGTGTGGGGGATGGGGGAAGCAGTCCTGCACACATTGTCCCTTTGAGTTCCCTGCAAACTGGAAAGTATCTTCTGCTTTTGTAGCTTGTGTTTGCTGCAAACAATGGAACTGATTCATCTGCTTGTTGTAGCTGATCTCTGCACAGCTTTCAAGAGGACGCAATCACAGCCAGCCACGCTCAATGACACGCTTAGACCTTCAGCCTAGCATTCCATAAAACAAAGATCACTAAGAAGCACTAACATTGGGTGTTGGTTAAAAGAAAAGCATAATTAATATAATCAAGCATGGGTAATTTGATAAAGGCATTAATTCAGTCAGCCATCAGTTCAAAACCCCTTTCATTTTCCCCCAATTGTGCTCATTATTAGCTATTGTATATTTAAATTTGGTTTTGAAATCTTGTCTTCCTGTTTTGCCTTGCTTCATTTTGTACTCTCGGCTTTGTCATACAATGTTAGATTCCCACCCCCCCACCCCCAGTATATTTTGGAGTACTGGTGACCTGCTCTACCCTTCTCAGAAACAGAAATACATTATTCGTGAACCTTGACTGCTATTGCCATCTCTTTCTTCTCCCCAGTCATCCCTAAGGTCTGAAGCTGAAAAAGTAGCCTTGAACTTTAGTTTTAAGCATGGTGGCATGATACACCTCATCCCTGTTGGTTATATATACTGCTTGCTCCTTTCTCTGTTTGCCCTTCAATCCTTTTCTTGCCTCTTGTGAAAGGAATGGAAGATTATGTTATTATACTCTGGTTTTTACCCTTTTCAGGATTTTAAAGCTGGCAGAAATGTGTTCGAAAACATTTGCAGGGGATAAATAGAGTTCAGCTTTTCAGATCTCAGCCCTCCTCAAATGCGATCAGTTCATTGACAGAAGAATACAGCTTCTAAAGTTGAAAACCTGGATACTTGAAGGATTTCTAGCACTCGATGTGGACAGCATATATCCTTGAATATTTGTGAATGTTAATTATTTAACCGTTTCCCCACATTAATGTTGGGATACATCTTTCTGTTGGCCACTTGTATCACCATTTCACTGATATTTATTTAATTAGCTCATATTGTCCTGACACAATGCACTTTAATTGGTGCCATTTTCTAAAAGATAGTTTCCTGTCTTGAGAAGCTTACAATGTGTAGTTTCGATTTCCCATAAAATGTCCATGGATGGAAGGATCCCACTGCCTCCCACTCCTCCCAAAATGCCCCTGAAATATTGGCTGGGGGTGGGGGCGGGAATCAGAGGTCTGCTCAGAAAGGGAGAATCTGTGGCAGCTGTGAAAAAGGCGAACTCTATGCTGGGGATAATTAGGAAAGGAACTGATAATAAAACTGCAAAGATTGTCATGCCCTTATATAAAGCAGTGGTTCGACCGCACTTGGAGTACTGTGTTCAGTTCTGGTGGCCGCATCTCAAAAAGGATATTGAAGAGATAGAAAAAGTGCATAGAAGGGCAACGAGGATGATTGAAGGATTGGAGCACCTTCCTTATGAGGAGAGGCTGCAGCGTTTGGGGCTCTTTAGTTTGGAGAGGAGACGTCTGAGGGGGGATATGATTGAAGTCTATAAAATTATGCATGGGGTAGAAAATGTTGACAGAGAGAAATTTCTCTCTCTTTCTCACAATACCAAAACCAGGGGGCATACATTGAAAGTGCTTGGGGGGAAGAATTAGGACTAATAAAAGGAAACATTTCTTCACGCAGTTCATGATTGGTGTTTGAAATATGCTGCTACAGGAGGTGGTGATGGCCACTAACCTGGACAGCTTTAAAAGGGGCTTAGACAGATTTATGGAGGAGAAGTCGATCCATGGCTACCAATCTTGATCCTCCTTGATCTGAGATTGCAAATGCCTTAGCAGACCAGGTGCTTGGGAGCATCAGCAGCAGAAGGCCATTGCTTTCACATCCTACATGGGAGCTCCCAAAGGCATCTGGTGGACCTAGTCCCCCTCTCCACAGCACAGTTAAATCAGGAGGAGCAGGGGTAGTAAAAGCAGGTGTTAGGTGTCAAACTTCCAGAAATCCTGTCGACATCCTCAAACTGCACAAACTCAAAGGTATCCCATACAGCAGGTCAAATAGGCACCCTGAACCATTCCATCCAGTTGTTGCTAATGCAGAGACCAGGTCCAGTAATGACATTTATGCACACAATCTCATGGACAGTATTTAGCAGGGGTGTGGAACTCTGGCCCTCCAGATGTTCATGGACTATGATCCCCATCAGTTCCTGCCATCATGCTAATGGGAATCATAGTCCATGAACATCTGGAGGGCCGGATTTACACACCCCTGATTTAAAGGAAAGCAGTCCATTCCTACATGTATAGTATTGAGTGTTTACAGATACAGAGAAAAAATGTAATTACCTTCAAGAATATTTTAATATACATATTTGAACACATAGGAATGTTTATTATAGATAGTTTTATTGACTTTAGAAAACAATTACATACATAAGGAAGATAAGGACTCATCAGTGTCCATTAATTAATCTCATTCAGAGCAACAACCAGACCTTTAGACTACCAGAAGCTGGAAAGTAATGACAGGAACTGGAATGTTTCATTAGTGCTATTTAGACACTTCTGGTCAAATGATATACAATTAGCTTTCTCTGAAGGCAGGATATTTGGTAAGATGTTTCATCGATAAGATAATTGTGATTGTTGTTATACTTTATATTTGAACCCTGCTGTTAAAAGCATATCAGGTATGTACCTTTATTTTAAATGTTGATAATAAAACAGATGTCAGGTTATGTATTTTCCATATATTTACCTGGAACTGTATTCTACTGAGTTACATTAGGATGAAGTATTAAAATATCAACATTATTTAGTTATTATTTTTGCCAGCATTTAAGAGGCAGGCCCTTTCTGAAACACCAGGGGTTCCTTACCTACTTTGTCTCCTGTCTATACTTCTTAGCCATTGGAATGAAAGTATTGCTGCATCGTCCTTCCGCACACTGAGGTCTGGAGAGGAATCCCAGAGAAGCCTATCAGTGCTGCTCTATAATTTTCTGTAGGGAATGCTGCTCAGCGATGTGCAGCACCCTTTGCCCTGTCCCTTGAGTACAGATTCCAACTTGGAATCTTCCATGTGGCAGTGCAGAGCAAGTTGTTACGCGTGCGGCCAAGTGCTCCAGTATACTCCAAATTCTCTTAGCAATCCATTTCCTACTGTTCTTTGAAATGTATATTGCATTTTCTTCTTCAGAATATTTATCTGCTTTGATGTGTGTCTGTGTGTGTCTGTGTATTTTGCTGTTTTCTGTGCACCACAATACAAGATCCTCTTGGAGCTCAAGCACAGATACCGTGTCTTGTATCAGGATACTGTATCACTGCTTGGTGTGCATGGCAGTGTCTATGTGAGACATTACATTGTAAATACAAAGCTGTAAAAAGCCTATAATTTATAGGGCTATATTAGGTACTTACATTATGTATTATAGCCTATCATTTCTTCTATATATAATTCCACAGAGAATTCTGGTGGCATTATAAGCCACAAATGCATAGCTCAGGTGGCTTGTCATCAGAACCCCAAGACCAAATTTTCTTGTATAATATTGTATAATTTTCTCCTTTTCATAATCAAAGGATAGAATTTTTTAAAATAAGAAATAGTTCCAGTTGATGTTCTCAAGCTCCTTTGTGTGTCCATAAGAGATCTTCACATGGGATATAACATCACATGCAAAATGTTTTTATTTTGTTTTGACAGGTGTTCCTTAAATAATAAACACAGATTCAGACACCCTCTCTTCCCTGTCCCTTGCCTTTTTATACAAATTTGCTCAAAGTACTACTCAGGTAAACACTAATGTGCTTGTTACTAAAGGAATATAGAACAGCAGCCATAGCATTTTATAATTTGTTCCAAATTCCATAGGCAAGCAGCATTAGTTTTGAATTATACCTGTTCTGAACTGTATCATGTATTTTGAAAGGTGTTTCTGCTGCAAAATCATTTGAGTTATTTGTTTAAAGACTGCACTAAAACTTGGGTGTGTTTTTGGGTGTGGAAGGCACCCAGGTGAATATTCTACACGAGTAGCAAAGAACTCCTGCATTTTCTGTGATATGGTTAGGATGGGATATTCAGGCTTCATCATAGTAGGCTGTGCCACTGCAAGAAAACAAAGGGTTTGAACCTCCTCCAGTGTAACTATGGCTGGTGGTGGCCACCTGCCATGGGCAAACCAGATCAAAGAGCACTGGAGAGAGTGACACTAGCTTGTGATCTGAGCAAGCTTGAAAATGACTGTGGGAGGATGGGCCAAAAACAGCGGTGTGAAAACGTTGTGAAAATGGCGTAACAGGTTTATACCGTTTTCTCACCGTTTTCACCCACTGTTTTTGGCCCATGCGGAATCAGCCTTAGTCATTTCTGTTTGCCTCATGCACAGTTTTGTAAGTGAAGATAATCAGGAATAGTACATTTAGCAGTATGCTGATCATGTTCTAGCATGGAGCTGTAGCCTGAGGACCTCAACGCAACAGGCAGGAGGAGCAGGGTAAAAAGTCAGGGCTTTCCAATGCTGCTGCTGCAGTTGGCGTCTTCCTGCTGCTCCACTGTGTGTGAACCTGCTTCTTTGAGGAGCCAGTTCGGCAGGGTTGTGAATTTTCTCTTGTGTGTCATTTCCCCCCCTCTTACTGCTCTTTCTTCTATGTATCACCTATCCTTCTTGATACACAGAAGTAGATTGAATATCCCTGGATGTAGGTGAATTGTTTCAGGATCTTGTCAGTAGATTTTGGGGTTGAAGGGAAGCAGTGCTGTGATATACTCAATTAGGAGAGGATAGCTTCAGACGGCTTTCTGATTCTACTGGACATGCTGAGAGGCAGAGGGAGGGCCGCACTATGGCATCAGGTGACCCACCAGGTCAGGAGGAAACTATCAGATTATGAACCTGGGTATCACAAGAGCCTGTGTCAATGTGCTGATCAAATCAGAATTACAATGCTGCTTCTGGCAACAGTTACAAAAGCTTTTTTCAGGAAACTGGAAGGAAGGATGCAGGACAATCTGGCCCACACATTTCTGTCCATATTGTTTTGTATGTCACAATGCAGCAATGAATAGAACTTTGCACAATTTGTTGGGTGGCTGGAAACATTTCCATAAAGAAAAAGAGATTAGAGGAGAGAGAAAGGCAAGGAGTCTGCATCAGCTGATTTCACTTTAAATTACAATATGACCCCCCCCCCTGGGTTTTTTTTTTTTTTGGCCAGCAATATGATGACATGATAATAGAAGAAGATAAACAGCCTAAGCAAAGGTCCTGGAACCTTGCCACGGGATGGCTTCTTAATTAAAGGATAAAATTGCAAGAAACTCTTCTATTTCAACTGAACTGCTGCTGGGTTTTTGGGTCAGTAAATTAAGCCAAGGGGTTTCTTCTCCTGTCTGTATACAACAGGTGTAGTGTGCTGATAGTGTTATCTGCCTTTGTACTAATGGGACTTAGGCTGTGATCATAAACGTGCTTACCCATGAGTACGTCCCAGTGAGATAAATGGGACTTGATCACGTGCCTCTATAATCACAGCTTGAATCACACAGTTCATCCTTATGGTTGCTAAATAGACCTGTCATAAAAAAATAGTTACAGGTGTTTTGCTTTTATTTTTTACCTTTTCAGGTGTCCCTTCTTGGAGATGCTTATCTGCCCATTTAAAATATAAATAAAAGAATATAAATATCACAGCAAAGTGCTGAAATTTAAGTGCCGTGAAATAACTGAAGAGGATGCCTTGTGTGAAATGGGCCCTTTCATGTCCATTTTAGCTGTTTCTTGCCTTGTTTACACTACTTTAATTTTTGCTGTGGACCGTTTATATTATCTGGTGGTACATTACTGAATTTACTGCTGTCACCTTTCAATCTGTGGAAGCAAGCAATTGCATTTTGCATGTTTGGGTGTAAAGTGATGAATGAGTGGATATGAATAGCTGATCAGCATTAGTTTAGCTAGATATTTTGTAATTAAGATTCCACACTCCTTGGCCTACCAGTCCCTCTGCTGTGTAATACATTTTGATATCACACTGAACAGATCTGGCATTTTAAAACAGTAGGAATGAGCCATAAATTTCTGACAAGTACTTTTGGTGCTAAAAATTGTTAGAGGAATTCTTTCCAGTATCCCAAGCGTACCCAACAAGCAAGTGAACGTATTTTTGAAGTTTTATAGCAGTGGGGTTTTTTTTTAGAAGTGGTGAATGTGTTGAAAGGTCTGGGCTTACTTTACTAACCATAGTTTCTTAAAATGGTAATGCATGCTTGATTTATTGTTGCAGTGCTTCTTGTTTATGCAAAAAACCTCTCTCTTTTTTTGCACTAGTAATTTTTGCCAGACCAGGCCAAATTGCATATGAAAACTGGTCTTATTCCAAAAGGTATATGAAGGAATTGTGTACTCTGCTTTCTACTTAATAGCCTACCATAATAATTACCAGCGCCCCCCCCCCCCCGCCCCTTATATGGAAGCAGCACTACTCTGATAATCTCTGTTTATATTATTCAAAAGTTAATGGTTTTGGTGGTAGCCTTCACATGATGGAAGAGTTTTAGCTGAGAGAAATTGCTTAGAACATAATCTGGAATCAAAGACAGGCTAGGCCTCACCCTTGTTCAACCCAATAATAGTGAAGTTGTCTTAGATTGGGACGAAGGAGGCCTGGGAAAGATGATAAGCTCATTCATGGGCATGTTAAAATTCAAATAACTATGACATATCCATGTGGGATGACCAGACAGGTAAGTAGGAATGTGTGACAAGATGGAGGAAGGAGAATTTGGGATTAAAAGAGGTCAAGATAAACACAGTCAGAAGAAACATGATATTGCAGATGACTGAAAGTCTTCAGTGAGAGCGAGAGCGAGAGAGAGAGAGAGAGAGAGAGAGATAAGGGGAATACAACTCTGATGATATTCTTCTTGCTACTTCTCAGCATCTTTTGATTCTTCAGAGTAGGTCATGGTATGTTTCTGCCCAGGTTGGCCAAGAGCCAGTGTGGTGTGGTTAGAATGTCAAACTGTGACAGAAGTCCCCAACCTTTTTCAGCCTGTGGGCACAACTGGAATTCTGACAAGACATGGTGGGTGCATCAACAAAATAGTTGCCACAAGAGGTGGAAGCAGCCACAAAATGATTGCCACAGTAACATAGTGTAGACCCTTGTGCTGTGGTGGCAGAGGTCAAGAGAGACTGAGGTGCTGTCAATCATTATGTTTGTCCACTAAGGATTTAGGAGTCAGCATGTTTTGGAAGAAGTTGCACTCTCTCTGGAAAAGGAGATTTGCAACTTTGCCATGCTGTTACACCTGTCTTTGTGATAAATGCAAAAACCTCCAAGTAATTAAATTGTGGAATTCACTGCTGGAGGACACAGTGATGGCCATGAGCATAAGCAGCTTTAAAATGGATTAAATGGATTCATGAAGGATAGATAAGTGTGGCTACTAGACATAGCTTCTAAAAAGAACTGGTGCTTCTAGGCTTCTCTTCACTTGAATTACTCAGGTTAGGCAGAGACCAGGCAAAACAGGCCCTGAAACAAAGAGTGCTTTTTTGTGCCCAGTAAGAAATAAATAATAATAATCTTTTATGGGATTTAAAATGTATTCCAAGAATGAAAAAAAATTGCATCAAGGCCTTCATGAGGGGGATTACTTTCATGTATTGTTCAGGAATTCACTGGATGTTATCTTTATGCATTATCAAAAGGAGTTTTATTTGCTGTAGTTCAAAAGTGGCTGTGTGCTTATGTCTTGATTATATATCAGTGGGCTGTGACTAAAATGTATTTATTTGTATAAGGTTAGTATCTCTCAGCAGTGTCAGAGTTAAAACTTCCAAGACTTGATGGAAAGACAAACACAGCATTTTATTTTGCCCTCCCTTGCACCCACCCCTCATCGAGTTTGGACTCTATGGATGTGCCAGACCTTAAACATCCACACCATTCAATCCTAGTTTCATTGGACATCCTTTCGCAGATGCTGTCAACTCATCACCTTTCTTTCATTTGACTCATTCTGCCTTCATGGATCACTGCTTATTTGCACGTGTGTGTCAAGCAGAAGGGCATAGCAGCTAAAGGATCACCCTCAGAGGTTTCACTTTCCAAGTCTGCAAAATTGTAAGTCTTTACTAGTCCCAACTCCGCAACCTCTCATGTCTGGTGAACTTGGGGCTTGTAGGTATTATGACAAGCCTACATCAGAAGATAAATTCACTGTGTGACTAACTCTTTGCAAATGCAACTGCTGCATTTTCAGTGGACATAAAAAAAATTGGGGAAAAAAATCTGTGTTCCTTGGCACGTTTATGCATTGGTAGACCTCTTGTAGGTAAATTAATATGAGCAGTTCCTTAAATGGATATCAACCAAACAGCTTAAATATTTCCTGAGATCATCTTCTTCTCCCTGAGCCAGAGTTTTAATCTGCTGTGCTGGTTGCCCATTCATTTGGGAGAATAGATGTTTAGTGTAGTACTTATGTGGTTTCCCTGATTGCAAGATGCACCTTTGATCAAAGAGGGAAAAATACGTTTTTAATTTGCATTTAAAAAAAAGAAAAAATCCTCTTTAGCCTTTTAAATCATGTAAGTGATGTGGAAGAAAAAGTTTTGCCTATTTCAAAGATCACTTAAAACATTGGCATATCACTCAAATGGACTGTCTTATTTTAAATGTAATTTTAGATGTTATTGTCTTATTTGGTATTTCAAAAGATCTAATGAATTTACTATTTTTGTTTTGTGGAGGCAGTTTCCTGGGGGATCTTTTCTGCTGTGTGTGCATTTTGCAAATGACACTTTCATTGTGCAGAAGAAGTTCCCTGCAGGATTTGGCATTAATGACTGTTCAAGCCTCCATACAGGCATATCCAAAGGTCCATGGAGCTCTGATGCACAAAGAGAAGCTCCCAAGGTAGAAGTAGGTATCCTCATTAATTGAGCACCGGGGACCACTGTTCCTGCAATGTGTATGCAAGGACTGGCTCCTGCATTGAATGAATGGAGAAATGTTTGCTTGTGTGAGGTTTCCATGTATTTCCCAACAATTCTTGGGGGAGACCTGGGTCTTTTCAAATGTTTCGTTTCAACAGTGGGACAGGAGACCGAATCATCTGCTAATTAGGGGCTCGAATTAGTGAATTTCCACATGAATTTAGTCTACAATATTGTTGAGTTTTGACAAATAGACAGATGGGTGGGGATACCTGTGTGATGCAGGAGTAGAGGCATGCTTCTCTGTGTGTGAATGGTGGCAAAGGTGAGCATTTAGATTTCATCCAGTTCTTCTGTTTGCAGCATGGCTGTTGATAAGAAATTGCGCCTGCATGGTGGATAACTCCATACTGTTGTGAGAATTTGTTAAATCCCTACCCCATGTAGACCTTATAGATCTTGTATGGAGTACTCATGTGCACCATGTGGAAATGAAGATTTTCTTATAGTTATATATACCATGCATCCCATTGATGTTATTTTCAGAGGCAACCATGTGGTCACAGACCTCTGGTATATTCTTAAAATTTGGTTCACTGTAGACCTTGAATTCTCCTCCCCTACTGGAATTAGATCTAGCTGTCGTTCCTCTGTTTATTTACTAAGGAAGAAGTGATTTTAATTAATACGTAAAACTGCTTTGCCCCTATATTGCAAGATCTGCTGCATTTTAAGCAAAGGTTCTGAGGTGACTGGGCTGTGCGTATGGTTTTCTATTCCTCCATTTCACATCATTTACAAATTGTAGCATTTTGATTGATCCTGTATCTCCTTCTAAACATGGTCTATCTGTATCTCCTTCTAAACTGTATGAACTGTAAATTTTGTTAAAGGTTTATGGTGAGATGGCAGAGTATATTCTAACATTTTTGTTCAATTGAACTATGAGAACAGGCAGAAAGAGTTTTCATGATTTTTTTTACACAATGTTTTCATATGTATTTTAGGTTAAGATGATAATTCCCTGGTAATTGACAGACATTTGAGATTTAAAAAAATTAGAGACCATGAAGACAGAACAGTATATTCTTATTTAAAAGAGATCAAGGCTATTTTGAAATCTCTTCCTTGGCTTTTTGTTCATGATAGTGGTGCTTACCTGTAAGATCCTTCATGAACTGGAACTGACATACTTGGATGAGTACTCTCTTTTTCCTTCTGTTCCTTTTCTTGCTATGATATAATAAGCTGCTGCCCTGAGACGGGCTTATTCACACACATGGTGTCCTCGAGTAGCCTTCTTGAGACAGGGTTGTTAGTTTAGACAGTTTGTACAAAGGAATTGTTTAGGAATCTGTTTGTCCCAGGAGCCTTTGGCCGTTTCCGCATGGGCCAAAAACGGCGGCTTGGGGGCGGTAATAACGCTGCCCTCAGGCCGCCGTTCACACAGGCGGCGCTGCTGAAACGCAGCAGCGCCGGCCTGGCTGCCCTTCCCCTCCCTCAGGGCGGCATCAGGCAGCCCTAAAAAACAACCCTTTAAAGGGTTGTTTTTGAGGGGACAGCGTCTTCCCGGCAGCGCGGTGCGAACAGCACCGCCGGGAACACGCTGTTTCCCCTTCCCTCTCCCACTTCCCTCGTCCCTGTTGTCGTCCTGCTGGCATCCTAAGTCCCTCCCTCGCTGTCCTCCGACCCCTGGAGGTCGGAGGGCAGAAAGGCGGGGCTTAGGAGGCCAGCAGGACGACGACAGGGACGAGGGAAGTGGGAGAGGGAAGGGGGAAGAGGCGGCTCCGTGCGGAGCCACCTCTCCTGCGGGGGCCTCCACCCCCACGCCGGCAGAATTCTTGCCGGCGTGGGGGCGCTTACAGGCCATGCAGAAAAGGCCTTAGTTTGTTATTTTGGGTTGAATCCTGACTAAAGTTCCATGTGCAATGGGTGGGATTTTCACTGATTTCCTCCTCTCACAGCAGACCTCTGTCTGCCCCCTCCAAAATATTCCTGGGGGGGGGAGGTCTCCCATCCCACAGGTGCAGCATTCAGGAGGCATTTTGGGCAGCCTGAGAAGGAAAAATCAAGGGAAGCTGTGCTTCTGTCGATGGAAATCCTTCCATATTGAAAACCTTAGGCACGATCCAAGCCTTTGTTTAGTTTTTGTGGGCTCTATTTCAATTTAATAGTTTTTTTTTCTTATTTTATTTCTTGCCTTGTTACCCGTTTTGGGTCCCAGCTATGTTGGAAAGAAGTTAGACCTAAAAAATGTGGAATAAATTTTAAATAAAGAGAATTTAGAATGGTAATAACTTAGCATGTCTGGGCACAATCACACTCTAGGAAGGTCTAGAGGAGGTTAAAAAAACTCTGGTTTTTGTTTTGTTTTTTTTGCTGTGTGCGTAGAAAACAAGAAATTTAAAGAGCCACAATCCATTAACTGCTAAGATTCACAATGGATTCTGGAACATCAAAAGCAACTCTTACAACAATAATTGTAAAATGTGAAGTAATAACAAACAGGTTTGCATTCAGTGTAATGATTAGATAACTAGGGGAAATGCAGCAATTATGTGTTTCTGGACTGCAGTGGAGGTGGGAAGCACAAAAAGCTTATGCTACGACTATGTATTATTGCAAACAGAACGGTTGATATTTATTTTGCACTTAAAAGTTTGAATAGTCTGGCTAACAGAAATAGGCAATTTAATACATGTTTCAAAGTGCATTAAAATGTATACAGGACAAATCTCTGTTTTATAGGCTTTCAGCAAAGTAGTAAATTTGCTCTGCAGGTGTAATTCATAACAAATTTGCATAATATTTATGTGGGGCTTTCATTGTGCCAGTTTGTTTCCCATATGCTTGCCACTTCTCTGTTATGTATCTTTGGAAGGAAGAAGAAAGGAACGAGACATGTAGAAAAAAAAATGAAAAGTACAAAATACTCATGCAAGCGTGAACTCTGCATCGGATAACTCTGCGTTGATACAAAAGAGAATGGAAAGGTGCTTACACTGCCATCCTAAGCAGAGTTACATTGTTCTAAGCCCATTGACTGCAGTAGACTTGGGAAGATGCTACTCTGTTTAGGATGGTGCTGATCATTTATCACGTACATGACTATAGAGTTAGATACATGGGACAGAAGGGTAATCCTGATATCTCCCGGATATCTCAGTTTTCATACACAGTGCTTGCTTATTCATTTTGTCATTTTTTAAAATTTTTTAGCTAATATATGTTGCTTTACTATATGAAGACATCTATGAAGAGGATTCCATACAAAATATTCACTAAACTTCAAATCCAAATTATAATAATAGGATATTTTAAACTAGTAAAACAAATCACAGAACAGAAAACAAACCTAAACAGAGCAGCATAATAAAGTAGCCCTGCAAATGTACGAGAATAAAACTACAGATCAGCCAAAGGCAAAATGAAAAAAGTCTTAAACTGCCTTTGGAATTGGAATAAATGTGAGTCCTTCTGAATTCTCTGAGGGAAAACATTCTCGAGCTCTGGGGCTTCTGCAGTGGTGATCTCAGTTCTTTTGAAGGCTAATCTGGTCTCCTCACTGGTAGACCTCCGTGGCTAGGGTGGTTCATATGGGAAGAGCAATTGCTGAGATATTAACTCCCAAGGTAATTTATTTATTATTTTGCTTTGCACATTTTTTGTCCTGTCTTTACTCCAGAAAGCTAAGGGAAGAACATATCATTCTGCCGCTTCCATTTTATCCTCACAACAACTATGTGTGACAGAAAGTGTGCTTTTGGTTCATGATCACATAATGTACATTGTGGAAGAGTGGAGATTTGAATCTATATCTCCTAGATACTAGTTTGATTCTCTAACTACTACCATGTGCTTTCAGCGTCTTAAGACTTTGAAGGTTAAAAATCAGCCACTTGCAATGAATTGCTCATCTATATGGTTTTTTCAAGATAAGAATTAGAAGACTGGCTTGAACTCATCAACAATTAAGTTGTAGAATTTTGTATGCACTGAAGTTTATGAATTGTCTTCAAGGACATCCCTACACACAGCACAAGGCAGTACAACAGTGTATGTATGATATTGGCAGGTCGGAAGAGGATGGAGGAGAAACTTCACTAAGAGAAGGTTTTAAGTACTTGTGTAGCTACTTAATCTTTCCCATGACTAGAAAAAGCAGGAAAAAAGAGTGGCTAGATAATACACACACACACACACACACACACACACACACACACACACACACACACACACACACACACACACACACTTTAAACAACATGTAATGTCAGTTATAGTGCAAAAACTGGAAGCGAAAGGATTTAGAATGCATTGAGTAGGTAGCAGATCCAGCTGAGGTGGATCTGATTTCGCATTTCCACTGTTAGCACCATTTTGTCACCACTGTGGGAATACAGCAGTTAAAAGTTCATGGAACAAGAGTCTTTCTGAATCCCATCTGTGAAATCTCTCAGTAGAGAACAGAAGTATTTACCACTGTGCTAACATTCCAACCCCAAGCTTCTCACCATTATATTCATTTTTAGGGGTTGTAACCTGCTTATAAACCAGAAATACAGTAGATCTGTACAGTTGAACTGAGACAACAAATACCTCACAGTACTGTATATTGCTGCCTGTTTAATCTTTTAACTCTTGAGTAAATTTACAGCAGATTGTGTGTCCTGGATTTTTTTCAGATTAGAAAGGTTCAGTTTCATAACTAATAGTTATAACCTTATTCAAACTTGAAATAATATGTATGGAACATGATGGGAGAGAACAAAAAGTAGCTGGAGCTGTCCTGATCTACTTGTGCTCAATTTAAAGTTGATGAAAAACATGCACCTATTTTTTAACCACATTTAGTACATGAAAGCTAAATGTAAACTAAAAATAAGGTAAAATTGGAACCGCTACAGAAATGGAGAGATGGAAGGTAGGTTCAAACCTGTGTAAAGATTGAAATGGAGATAGCTTGCCAAGTTACATATGGTACCAGTGACAGGGTCTGCAGCGGCAGAAAACCTCACTGATGAGATTGGAGTCCCCATGATTAATTATCTGAATGCTAATCTGTGTGAAGAAGTCATGTTCACAAGTTACAGTGTACACTTGATTTTCTCATACAGGTGTTGAGTCATTCTCAAGTTACAGTCAAATGCTTTACGTGAATTAAATCCCGTATTTACCCATGTACAGGTTTTCGGCTTTATTTGTATAGTGATCACCCATTAGCGCTTTCTTACAAATGAACTTGTGCAGATTCATGCATGCACAGTCAGAGTGGACTGTGAACAAGGCTAGAGGTTTTTTGGATATCTGTGCAGCTCAATTAATCTGACTGAATCTAGTGTGGCTTTGCTTCCTGAACTCCTATTCTCTGATGGCCAAAGATTAGATTTTTTGCTCTAATGTAAAACATGGAGGCAAGATGTCTGAGTACCAAGATGGAGTTGATGAGGATGAAATGGAGACAGCATGGCAACATGGACACTTTCCCAGTTTGCAGTTAAACATTCTAAGGCTTAGATAGTGAACTAATGAATTTTCACTAACCCAGCACATGTAATATCATCTTATACTTGGATACTTAAATTCAATGACTGGAACTGTGAACAGGCAAGACAGATCTTCTACAAACCTGAAAAGCCCCCAGGTTTGCAGAAAAATCTGAAATCTGCAAAAACAAAAAAACAAACCCCCTCCAAAAAAACCCCACAACCCACATTGGGCTTGGGTGCTGTGGGGTTTCCAGGCTGTATGGCCGTGTTAGCAGCATTCTCTCCTGACGTTTCGCCTGCATCTGTGGCTGGCATCTTCAGAGGATCCTGGGTTTATAGCTCTAGGTTTGAAAATTCCTAGAGATTTGTGATGGAGTCTGAGGAGGGCAGGGTTTGGGGAAGGAAACCTCAGCTGGGTTTATTCTCCAAAGTGGCCGTTTTCTACAGGGGGACAGATCTGTGTCATCTGGAGTTCAGTTGTGATTCTGATCTCCAGATTCCACCAGGAGACTGTCAACCCCTGGGCCGGAAACAACTTTTGGGTGACTTAATACCACTTGACTTGCATTACTCAGCTAGGTGTGGCTGCTTGCTACTGTTCAACTGTAACCACCCTATGAAAGTCATTGTAGTATATCAATTAGAACTTAATTGTAGGTCTCGGGGCCCAGGTTAGAATATTCCATCTTGCCATGGAAGCTCACTGGATGATTTTGGACCAATTGCATACTTTCAACTTAACCTGTCTCTCAGGGTTATTGTGTGGATTTGGTCTCCCACGTGGAGAAAGGTGAGGTATAAAGTAAATAGTTTATAAACATAGCTGAACATGGGAGGCAGATAAAAGGTAGGCTGGTAAATAGGTGATAAAGAGAATGAGGTAGGAAAAGGGGAGAAGGTAGGGTAGTTGCCAGAGGGAGATGATACAAGGGGAAGAGATGTGCCTTTCCTTCAAGTTCCCTACAATTCAAGTGGGTCTGGACCAATAGCCAGCTAAAAACAGAAAGTCAGATAAAGTCAGATAAAGGCAGGTTGGATGGGAAGGAGATAGGGTTGCCAACTCCAGATTAGGAAATTCTCAGAGTTTTGGAGGGTGAATCCTGGGGGTGACCTCAGAGAGGTTTGATGCCATAGACTGCACCTTCTAAAGAAGTCATTTTCTTCAGGGGAACTAAAGTTGCCAACTTCTTGGTGAAGATCACAGATTACAACTGCTCTCCAAATGAAAGAAATCAATTCACTTGAAATAAAAGTTTGTTTTTGGGTGATCTATATGAACTTGTACCCAGCTGAGGTTAGTTCCCTCTCCAAACTGTCCTCCCAAGGTTTCACACCACCAGATCATCAGGAATTTCTCAACCTGGAGCTGGTAACCCTAACATGGGGAAACTGATGAGAGATCTTCTTTGATTCCAGGAGACATCCAGGCCCCAACTGGAGTTGACAACCCTAGAAGGAAAGAAGGAAGCAGGAAAATGGGAGAAGCTATTGGGGCTTTCAGGAAAGGGAAAGAGGAAATCATGGGGTAGGGGGAATTGAGATGTTTCCCGCAAGCCCTTACAGGTTTTCACTTGTACATATCTGAAAGTCTGTAAAAGACTACTGAGGAAGACGGTGAACATATGTGGTTTTTCTAAAATTCTTTCCTAACTGTATTCAGTTCCTGGGTTGACAGAAAATTAATACACTTGACTGCATTTTTTATCTTGAACATTTTTCCTGATTTCACATTTGTTATGCATTGATTATTATATAGACTGTAACGTAAGAATTATTCAACACATACACAAAAAATAATCAAGTGAACAGTATACACAGATTGTGTATGCCTTCACTGTAACTTGTGAGCAAGGCTTCTATTATCATGTCTGTGTAGCTTGTAAATAATGAGTGATTCTCTTAGCTTGAGCTTGGTTTTCATCTTTTTCAGAGGTTAATCAACAAACTGAAAAAGTAGTAGTTACCATCCTTCTAATTCCGATGAAGCTGTTGCAGAAACTGGTGTGATATTAATAGCTCATTTTAGAAGATGCAGATGAAAAAAACAGTTTTATTGAAGCATGTTTATACTTGTTTGTTGTATTTAATGGAATATTTTTCTTTGTGCTTCAAAACTGTGGCTGTCCTCTTCTGAGTGATGGTCAGCAATTCTGCAAACTGCTTGATCAAGTGGTAGCTTCTGCTGAACTCTTCCTCGTATGTGGATATTTTGCTACTTTTATGTGCTTCAACTCATGGAAAATATTGGCAAATAAACAGAAAGAGATTCCATTTCATTGGGTAAAAATACTTAGCCTTTCACCTTAGTACGTAACTATCTAAAAGGAATCATAAAGAATGTATAAAATGTCATTTTGTACATCCATGTGTGTGAAAAAATACATCTGACTTGCTGCAGTTATTGTTATTTGGAACTTTTCAGCTGCCTTATTTCCTTAGCACCCAAAGATTCGGCTCTTTTTATTTTTTAATTCAGATTACTTTGGTATGTTATTACTATAACCTTTAAGGTCCCCAACCCCAACATAAAAGTCCTGTATTTAGAATCACTCTTATAAATCTTGTATTGGCAAATGTATGTGTGAGCTGGAGGTTGTAAGAATGCTGTATGTGTTGTGAAATAAATAAGCTTTTAGCTATGCATCAGGATAATGTATACTTTTAGACCACATCATTATTTCTTTTTTGCCATTTTTAAAAATTATTACATGGAGAGAACCTTTTTTCTCTTCATTTCTGAAAGACTGCAAACACTGTAAGAGAATGATTGCTGTGGATAATTTAATGTTTAAATTGTGATTTGATTGCAAACGGTACTTTCTAAATATATTTGGCATCTTAAAAGCATAGTTATACATTAAGCACTCTGAGGCTAAGCTGTAGATTTTACTAAATAAATCTTATTTTAATGTTGAACAGCTAAGAAAAACAATTCCCCTTTGAAACTATATATTTGTATTTTAGTGAGTACTTTGAATGACAGTGGTGAATACTACATGCGTATTTTGTGTGGGTATTTGGCATGTGGGCTGCAAAGGCTCTTGGAACAATGTTGCTGTAGTGTTGTCACCAGCATAATGGGTGCTATTTGAAGTTTTCCAAATGCTGGAGATCTAGTCCAAAAGAGTTACTTGGGGTTTCAAAGAACTTTGGTAGAGTTAACATGACACAAGACTAGAAATCTCTTTGAATACTGTATTGCAAGTGGACACAGACACAGTTTCAGAGCATTTATTAGCCCTCTGCTGTAGCAGCAAAGAACAATAAACCATCTTTTTTAAGTTAAGAGATTTTGGAACAAGTTCCTCCAATAAATCCTGGTTTAAAAAAGAGTAGAACGTGCTAAAGCTCCAAAGTTGTTTATTCATCTGGAATGTATTAAGGTCTTGATTAATAAGAAGACATCTGCAGTTTTACATAAAAAGCAGAAAAAGACAGTTTGGCAACTGTAAATGGAAAGGGGGAAAAATGCCAGAACTTCTGCAATATTGTTTTTAAGCTTTTATTTTTACAGATCATTCTACTTTTATCAAAAGTAGAGGAGGGAGAGGAGGAGGGAGGAGGGTTGAAACAAAATCATTCTTACCCTTCATCATCCATCAATTTCCTTGTTTTTTTTCCTTAAAAAAAGAAAAGAAATAATACTTCTAGAAAAAAAACTGGTCTTCAGGAAAGCTAATATTTATGAGTCCCATTTTACTCTGATCAAACCATCAAGCCCCCTCACCACCACCTGGTCTCAGCCAACAACTGATTCCCCCCTCCCAGTCCCTGAAGGGGAGGAAGGAACCCCATAACATTTATGACGGTTAAACTACAACTCCCTGTGACATATTTAACTTCCTCCTAGCCCTCTTTTCCCTTCATGTTTTTTCCTGTTCAACTGTTCAGCAAATACGTTCTTGGATCCATCACAGAGCTAGGCTCTGGGAATTATTCCTGAGAGCCCTATCCCTCAAGGGCTTTGCCAGTCACCACTTTCTAATGTTTAGTAGATAGATACAAAACTAAATTTGGAGTTAAAAATGCAGGACACCATGCTAGGAAGATAACAGACTCATTCAGGCTTCGCAGTTTCCCCCTCCTCTTTCCCATAGTATGACCTTTCTCCTATATTCCTTGCTGTTGTATTCACCTAAGGCAACAAACCTTAAACTTTGTGAGGAGATTTTTTGTTTAATTTTTTAGTGAGCTTCCCTAAGTCAATGAAAGAAATGCCTGCACTTTCTTAAGGTTAATGAAAACAAATCAGAAGCCAGAGCACTTAGTTGGTGGTCCAGCCTCTTATCTCAGCTGTCAGGGTAAACTGTTACACACGTTTTTGTAGGTGTGCACTTAAGCTGTTTTAAGTGCACACCTAGTCACAAGCCTTTATTGGCATAAAATAAACATACAAAATCAGCATACAAAATTTGCCCATTATTTCTCACAATTATAGACACTGGTACTAAAATACTAAATACTAAAATATATACATGGTCCTTCTGTAACTATAGGACATTCCTTCAGCTAAGTTAACTCACTTAAACGTCATCGGATACTGACAGAAGCTAGAAAAATTACTGCTGGCTATATGTGGTCATAATACACTTAGACATTGGTTTGGTGATTCAATCTAGACTTACTGCCTCATTATTGTTAGGCAAGGGAAATTGCATACTAAGCATTCTCACACACTGTGGGATCCATGTTGTTCCAAAAAAAGCATAGGAATCATCTTAAAAAGAGCATCAGTTAGATTGTTATAACAGAAATGGGATAAGTGCAGATTGTGTAGCGATTCTGATTTTTTGCAAACCTTACACAATGAAAGAGGGTATGATCAGAAAGGTGTCTTACCTGACCACAGAGCATATTGCATGGACACTAGCCTCCTCTGTTTATCAATTCCCTGATTTGATATCACTTCAAGTGAGAAGGCAGCATAGAAGGCATTAGATTGAATCTGGCCAGTGTTAAAGCTCTTCTTCGAATTTAGGGTTGGTGATCCACTGTAAATAATTGGCCATGTGTCCTTGTTCAATTGGAATAGAAGCAGGGTCGGGGGGGGGGAACACGTTTTCCCACCGCAGCTGTTATGCATATCCCGATACTCTTGTTCTAATAGCTTGTTAGTTTTCAAACGAACAGCTATATGCTTCTGATAGGGAAAAAAAGAGGGACTAGCACGACTCTAATGAAAAGAAGACCAAGAGTGTTAGGATTTTTCCCTCAACTAGTTTCAGCCACCAGAATTTGCATAGTCGGAAAGCATGAGGTGTAACAAACTGGAGTGATCCTGCAAATAGTGGATACGTAGCCAGTATCTGACAGTTCTCAGCCAGGCCATCGTGGCATATGATATTTGCCCGAGTTCTAAACATAGGGCTGCATATGAAGCACGAGTGCACACCTAATGAACCATTCCTGCTCTACTGAATAGTTGCTGGTTAGAGGTGGATTGTGGCTGAATGCTGCTGTGCCTCTAGTCAAGTACAGTGGAACCTCAGTTTTTGTTGGTAATCTGTCCGAAAAGAATCGATGAGATCCGGAACCTATGAAAACCGAGGCAAACTTTTCCATAGAAATCAATGTAAATCCAATTAATCCGTTCTAGGCACTCCAAAAAACATACCGAAACACATTTTTTGGTGAATAAACATAGTGTTTAATGCTGAAAACAGTAACAATAACACTAAGACCAGCTTCAGAGCCAGTGGACCAATGTCGCACCAGAAAGCTATCCAAAAGAGGTCTGTTTCTGACGCCTCTTTAAGATTTGTCTGAAATGGGGCAAGACATTGCCATTAAACAAGTTGCAGACATGGCCTTCAATAGCTTTGTCTGAGTGATTTTTCTCCACAAACCCCTGCACCTTACTGCAAATCTATGAAAACCGAGGCAAATCGATGAAAACCGAGACAAATTTTTCACTGAAAAAATCGATGAAAACCAAAACCGATGAAAACCAACAGCAATGAAAATTGAGGTTCCACTGTATAATATATGCTTAAGTTCTGAGTACCTTGAATATCCCAATGTTCAGGAAAACATGGTACTTAAGATTCCTTCAAAGGTTACCATAGTTGTACACGGTCACCTTTTCTATGATCATTTATATAATCCAGGCAGGAGGATATAGACAAGCCATGGAATTGGTACTCCATTCCAAGGTCAGATTCTGTTGCAGAGATCTGTGCATTTGGCCCCAACTGATGTGGCTCAGTTATTTAAGTATTACTCCAATTATATAGGAAATACTTATTGAAAAAGAGCTCCTGTTCATTCAAGAGTCCCTCTTTCTCTATGGCATATTTATCTGATTCAAGGGGAAATCACCAGCAAAAATTGTGGGCTCCTTGAAAACTTGGCTCAATATAGCATTCATCTCATGGAGTTTTCATCATAAAGATGTGGAAAATACTTTTTCTAATAACATCATTTTGACAACAAATAGGGTTATTTGTTTGTTTAGCTTAATAGCTTTGGAGTAAAATATAGCATGATTAGTTCTTTATATGCTGCGTGCCAAAACATCTCTTCAGTCTAAGGAACGTTTATCTATCGATTTATCTATATGTTTATTGCTTCTAAATGTTTCCCACTCATTCGTAAATCAGACCCCTCCCATAAAACCCCTCAAAAATCATTCATAATCTAGAAGTCAGATTTGCATTTGTTGGTACACTGGAGTAACATTCTGGAAGCTCTCTCTAGGATGAAGTTTTATGAAATAGATGCATGAATCATTTTAAGACTAGTTATTTTAAGCACTCCAGTATTCAGCAACTGCTAAAACTAAGAAGCTTCTAGTGATTTACAGAACTGTTGGTAAGTAGACTTCAGTTGCATCATAGGTTTAAGTATAGAACAGAGCCCAGAATATCTTCATTTTTAAAGTTGAAACCATTCTGTGAAGAATGTGTTAGAGGGTAAAGATCTACCAACATTTTGAAAGTAAATGATTCATTCTGGGAAGTATATAATAAAGAGCTCCTTCATTACATGGCATGATTATTTCGAAAAGCAATGGCTAGATCAAAGCCAGTAAGATATTTTAAAACTAAAAGGGTTATGGTCTGGGTCCACAATGTGTTAGCTAAAATAGGAGCACTGTCAGCAATATTCTGGACAAATTGGTGCTGATTGGAAAATGATTAGGAATATCGGTAAGCAAAGGTTATTGTATAATGCAGAGTGTTACCAATTAATTTTTAAAAGCTTGCAATTCTTGCTGGGTGGAAACATTATCATTTCAACAAAGAAAATGATAATGTTTATTCAGTGCCAAGATAGTTCTCCTAGCAATTCATCAGCATTCTATTCAACAAAAAGAAGATAGTTGCCAAAAATGATTAGAGGCAACCAGAAATAAACTCAAAATAATTAGATAAACGTGTAGCATTTATAGGTAACCAAAGTTGTTAACCTTCTTTTTAGATCCAAACTAAAGTGTTTATATCTAAACCTTCTGTTTACCAGATTCTGGAGATAAATAATAGGGGCATGTCATCTTTCTGTTTCTGAGCTTTAATTTAATATTTTGTTGGCAACTGTTTGTGACACAGTGGTTTATGTGATACATCTAAGAGAAGTTTCCAGCTGCTTTTATTGTGATGTAGCATGGTAGGAGGATCATTTGTACATAATGCTCCCTGGTATATGTAGGCCTATGACGTACCTGAAGTAACTCTTGGTCCTGGCCGATGTATATTGTGATTGTCAGTCTTTCCTCTCCCTCTGGCCCCTTCCGCACACGCAAAATAATGTGTTTTCAAACCACTTTCACAACTGTTTGCAAGTGGATTTTGCTATTCCGCACAGCTTCAACGAGCACTGAAAGCAGTTTGAAAGTGCATTATTCTGCATGTGCGGAATGAGCCTCTGCCTTGCAAAAAAAAAAGTCTGTAATATAAAACAAATAAGAATATGAATCTGCAATAAGTTTCAAAGTCAGTCAGTGTGGTAAAAACTAATCTATCAGCATCAGTAGCACACAAGGGGCACTCTGAGAGGTTGTTAGTATGTTAAAACAAGGGTTTCATTATTTACAGTGTTAGAGAAGATGCTTTAATATAGAGTACAAGAGGAAGACCCACAAGGAATCACAAGACTGGGAAATCACACTCTCCTCTCTCTCTCTCTCTCTCTCTCTCTCTCTCTCTCTCTCTCTCTCTCTCTCTCTCTCTCTCTCTCTCATTCTGTCACTGCCTTCTTGCCAACTCCAGTTTTCATACATCATTTGAATTGCTGCGATAGTGTCTTTTAAAAACAAACAAACCAGTCCTTTGGATGTGTGTCTACTGTTAGGGATTTGAGGAGGGTTGTTCTCAACATGTTAGTTTATAGAACGATTTTCCTGAAAATCTGGGGTTCCCCCTAGTTTTACAAAACCCTACATTATAGATGTTTTATGGATTCTGTTATCTCCACTGGGATCAGTAGCTATACCAATTACTTTGGAAGCTAAAATGTCATTTTGTTCATTATTCTAGAAGATGGACAAAAAGCAGAAACTTTATTTCTTGAAAAAAATTGTGTCAGTCCCAGTGATTCATTGGGTCATTGAGGGTTCTGTCTTTGCATTGTGCAGAAAGCCCTGCACAATACCAGAATATGAAAGAGGTTGTCTAGTATAACCTGCGTGTCTAGGTACTCCCAGGATATGTTTTGTGTTATCTGCTATGCTTGCCATTTTTCAACATACAATTCAAATGTTGCATGGGGAAGAAAGACATTGCAAGATCAGGAACTTTAATGGCAGTAATAACACTATAAGATGAATTGTGCAAGAATCAGAAATGGACTCAATCATTTATTTGAAGTAGCAGTCCTTTCCCCTGCCTCTTGCTTATCTCCTCTAATGTGGTAGTTGGAATTGCTGATGTTGTCATTCTCCTGTTTGCAAATTTATGAGTCTAAAGCCTACATTTGAAAATACCCGATGTGCTACTTGTACAAACTAGGAGGAAATTGGCTTTTCTAAAATCAGTTCTCCCTCATCTTCTACCTGGAATAAGTAATTGACTGGACAATTCCTTATTGTGACCGGACATGCAACACTTGAAAGCTTTGTCATCAGCTGCAGGCGGTGCTGTACCTGAGCTTACATGGTGTGATCTGAAATAACAGACTCTGCAGCCACTTCCTTATAAGCAGGTGGGGGGTGGAAGAGGGAATAGAATAGAACCTAATTGCCAAAGGTGATACTTTGCCCACGATACTTGACTTGACATGTACCTCAGTATTTTTCAAAAGTTGAAATCAGAGATCTGAAGGTTTGCAAAGGATCTCTAGGTGACCCACATAGACCCGTATCTAAACACTCATTGCCTTCATCAGAACAACAAAATATGCAGGTTTGTGTTGCACATGGTCATTTGAGAATGAATGTGGTGTAGCATTTAAGAACATTACCTTCCGATGGGAGGTTGTATTATTATTTGTTTATAGAGTGCCAGCCATGTGGATAGTGCTGTACAGAATTTAAGGAGACAAGATGCCTTGAATTCACAGTATGAATTTTCATATAAGGGAGACAAGGAGGGAAGTGTAGAGAAGCGGAGGGGAATTAACTGTGTGTTAGTTTCAGTGCCCAGGTTCCATTTGAATGGAAAAGGGATACTTAGAAGTGTCAAAGACTTGCTGAAAAAGCTGAGGTTTGTGAGGGAATTGGAATTGAGAGAGGATTTTGTCCTTCTGGTTTCCTTGGAAGCAGTTTCAGGCAAAATGATCAGGAAAGGAGAAAGAATGGAGTCATTTGGAGGGGTAGTAGGAGACAGAAAGGGGCGGGTCGTATAATGGTGACAGATATGGGCAGGGAGATATTCAACAACAGAGTACTTCTCAAAATGCATTACACACTGAGTAGATTTCTTGGCTATTGTTAACCATTTTTATTGTATTTTACTTCACTGTTCTCACATCTTTTCTAAAGCTGTAAAACTTTTAAAATAAAAATAATATGGTTCCAGAAGTTTGGTGATACTTTTATTATTCTACTTCTGTATTCTGTGTGCTAATTTTGGTACGACATCCACAAAAAAATTGTCAAAAGTAGTATGAAATTCAAAGCACAACTAGAAAAATGGAGCACGGAGACAAACTAGTTCACTCCAGGGGTAGTAGATGATGACATAAAAATAAACATATGTTGAAGGCTAGGAAACAAAAGCCAAGTATTCACAAGAATACAATCAGAGAGAGTATAAGCTTTCAGCAACCATTCCATTCTCTAAATAGCAAAGCCAGTAGCATAGCACCAGCAGCACTATGACGACTCTTTAATGCCAGCAATGTTCAAGACTCTTACAGAAATGTAGAAAGCCCTCAGGGCTATCTGTGTACTTGCTACTAGGATCTGAGTTTGAAGTCCAGGCTTAAATAGAACAAACCCTCAGAAAACAAGTGCTTGTTTTAATGAACATATGTCTAAAGTAGCAGCAAGAACAGCAGGAAGTCTCATTAACTCTGATTGTTTTCACAGACATAGCAATTGTTCACTGTAGCACTTTTTCATTACTATTATTATTTTTTGGTCAAGAAGATTAAGATGATATCAAAGGAAGAACACCTCCTTCCACTGAAGCCATATTTTTTTGCTCTGAATGGCTTTGACTATTAGACTTTATCATAGCAACTGCTTACACTTATATACCTTTTGGGTGGGGCAGGGGAGTGGGGAAGGGAAGGTGTGTTTCTACCATCACACCTTGTAATCACAGCCCTACTGAGTGAGGATCTCCAGTTTGTGAAGAAAAAAATGAGAACTTTTCCTCTGTGTGTGTGTGTGTGTGTGTGTGTGTGTGTGTGTGTGTGTGTGTGTGTGTGTGTGTGTGTGTGTGTGTGTGTGTGTGTGTGTGTGTGTGTGTGTGTGTGTGTGTGTGTGTGTGTGTGTGTGTGTCCCACCCTTCAGTCACCCTTTTCACATTATCATCATGGCATGGTAGCTTCTCAGCGTTCTCCTTCTTATTCCATGAAGGAAATAGCAAAACCATACGCTGGCCTTATGTTTAAAAAACTTTGCTATGACTCCCCCTTGTACTAACATAGCCCCACTTTCCAATGTCTCTGGAACGAGAGCATTTACGCATCAGAAAATCTGCTCATGTCCTTAAGGGCACAGGGATTATACTAGGGTTGTTTTTGCCATTGTTACAGCTAAGCTCTGTTCCTTTATCATAAACTTCACTTTATATAGAGACTGAAACAGGTGCAGTGTGGCAGTTCTCTCTTAAGATAGAAGCAAGCAGGATGTTTGGAATCTAATATGTCAGAAAATATAATTCAAAGCCTTAGAGTATTAAGCCTTTCAAACTGTAGGCCCCTGTTTGTGTGCAGTGGGCTTCCTGCCGCTTGTCCCTTCCTGATAGTTGCTGTCAGCTGGATCAGATCTGGTCTGATCAGGAACAGGCCAGGGGCAAGTTTTCCTTGTTCTCTGTTGGGCAGCTCCCTCCCTGAGGTGAGCTGCCGGAGCCCCTTGCTGGCTGCCTCCAAGGCACACTCCAAGTCCTGTTTATTTCTGTTGGCCTGTCTGTGGCTTAAGCCTTGAGGCACTGCCGGACTCCCTCCCATCGCTTTTGCACTCACTTGCTACCCTTTTTGTTTTCCAAGCACTTCACATGTTGGTTTTAGGCAGGAATCAGGCATATTTTCGTTGGGGAGAACGATGGAGATGGGAAAGTCTTGAACAATTCTGTTTCACCAGTACTTAGCCGTATTGGAACTGTCCAGAGTGAGAGAGCCTCTCCTAATTTGCACCTTTGCATTACCCAGTATTAACAGTATTAACCCAGTATGCATATCATTTTCATATGAATAGCTTGAATCAGTCCTGTACAAAGTTGCTTTTTGGATTAGTGTTTTTCAAAAATGAATTTGGGATTATTTTTATTTGATTGTTTAATTTCTTTAGCATGATAGTATGTGTTGATTTTCAGACTTACCTTCACAACCACTGAGGGCACAAATTTTCATTTATTTCCTGCACAGAGATAAAGTCCTGACATATTTTGTGGTTCCCAGATGTTTCCAGTTTTAACAAAGTACTAATGACACTCTGTCCAGCATAAGCTTTAGTGAATTAGAACTCACTTCGTCAGAGGCCTGAAGCTTGCATCCAAGCTGATCACTTTATATACACAGCAGAAGGGACAGGGGAAGATGCTACAGGAAGGCACTGATTCAAACCAAGATTCAAAGAGTAATTGTCCATTCAGAATAGGTATGAGATACCTCAGAAGATAAGTCATTGGTCTCTGTTTATTCCCCTGCTGACTTTTTAAAAAGCATCTTTTGTCTAAGCTAATTCCAGAGCCCAGTTGCAGCTGCAATGTCAGTTTCCTGTGGTGAAATGTAGGACATGATATGCAAAGGGTTAATCCAATAAATGCTTTTAAAAGAGGCCTAATCCTTCCCCGTGCTTGTTCCTGCTACAGTTTCAGTAAATACTGTTCTCCCGCAAGCAGCTCTTTGCTGTTCTTTTTGAAAAACATAGTTTATATAGTCAATAAGAAATACAACCTTTACCTAACAGGCAAACTGTTATATAGTTCCAGCAATAGATCAAGCATTTGCACGTTGCTGTGGGGAATGGTGAAGTTCAGTGTCAACAAAACACAATTCAGAATGAGTGCAGAGTCAGGAAATTTTGTACAACAGATAATAAATAGTGGAAACAAGAAAGGATTAATATTACATGAATCTCTTGACAAGGCAGCTACAGCCAAATCCACTATAGACCTAGTGTAGAGGGACAACAATACTAGGCAGAGTAAGATTAGTAGGATTGTCTTGAGATATACTGACTATAGACCAATTTTATTGAATTTACGGAAACCTGTAAATGATCCAAAATGTTAACACACTTTTTAAACTATTAACTTGGATGACTAGGATACATATTTTTTGAATTGGCTATGGTTTTATAAGATTCCAAGGACTCACAGAAGTGTCTTGGGGCCATATTCACCCATGCATGACTTTCTGTAGTACCTTTCTTTTGGGGTGTTTGCTTAATTTTTGTTTCTTGTTACTTGCTTCTCAGTGCAGTATTTCATTTTGTGTGCGTACATGTTTTTGAAATATACATTTTTCTGGTCAGTTAATAGTGCTCTACTCTCTTAAAAAAGGTGACTTCAGGCTAATTCTCATTTAAACTTGTTTTGTTTTTACTTTGTGTGTGTGCTTATATTATGAAAATTAGATACATGAAGCCTGTTGAGTTGTGTAGAAGTATAGCCAGAAAGGGAAACATCTCCCAGACTAGGAAACGCACACACACCCAGAAACAGTTTGCTAAGTTGTTGTGACAGGTGCCAGACATGGAATCAGTGAATTAAAAAATTGCAAAGGATCCTAAGAATTATAAAATATTCCTGGCAGATATCTCCAGAGTCTCTTGGACCTTTTCCACATGGGCTGTATGCCTCAGGTTTGACTCTGAGTGTGGAGGGGTCCTGCATCTCCACAGAGCTGAAGTATATCCATGCACCTCCTAGGTTTTTTCTGGCTTTTCTTAGATCCTTCCCAAACCTGCTTTGATGCAGAATTTTTGGAAAGATTGCATCAAAACTTGGAAAGTTGCCATCTCAGAGGGAGAGTTTAGATTTTTCCAGTTCTGCCCATGCAATATAGATTTCCCCTGCCACAGTTCCCACATCAGGCATTACCCTGTCACTGTCAGAGGGACTTAAATCGCCAACCCAATTACCTTTTAAAAAAAAACTGGAAAGAATCCCATGGTGTGAGGTGGTTTTTTTTGTGGCTGCTGCTGCTGAAAAACTGAGGCCAAAGATGCAGGCAACCTGCCATTGGGAGGCGCCATTACCATTGTTCATTGTCAGCAACTGCATCAGCAATGGGGGAACCAGAGGCCCCTTCCGCACACGCAAAATAATGTGTTTTCAAACCACTTTCACAACTGTTTGCAAGTGGATTTTGCCATTCTGCACAGCTTCAAAGAGCACTGAAAGCAGTTTGAAAGTGCATTATTCTGCATGTGCGGAATGAGCCAGAGATGCGTGCCTGGTGTGGAAAACAAGCTGAGCTTAAACCCAGAATTTTCTTCCTAATCATTAGTCTACGTGCTTGTGTTATGTAAATTACTAAGGCCAGGATCCTAAGAACCACTTAATAATAATAAGGTCACGATCCTAAGAACCACTTTCATGCCTTAACTGCTTCCATATTAAAAAGGAGCCCATATGCCATGTGCCAGATCAGCTTTGAATCGCAAGGACTTTGAAAAATAGTTTACTTTATGGCTCATAGACCTGCTATTTAAGGCCGTTTCTGCACGGCCCCCTCGCGCCCCCACGCCGGCAGGAGTTCTGTCGGCGTGGGGGCGGGAGCCACCCCCTCGTCGCCTGCGGGGCGTCGCAGCCCCGCCCATGCTGCCCTCCGACCCCTGGAGGTCGGAGGACAGTGTAAAGGCGGGGAACTCTACAACGTAACGGCTGAGGACGCCGTAAGATGGGGCGGGGGAGGAGAAAGCGTCTTCCGGGCGGCGCTGGGTTCGCACAGCGCTGCAGGGAAGGCGATCCTCAACAACCCTTTAAAGGGTTGTTGTTTAGGGTGGCTTGACGCCGCCCTGGGGGGAGGGAAGAGGCGTCAGGTCGCCGCTGCTGCAACGCAGCAGCGGCGCCTGTGCGAACGGCGGCCTGGGGGCGCCTTTTTTGGCGCCCCCAGGCCGTCGTAAAAGGGCCGTGCAGATACGGCCTACGAAAGTAGTAGTTGAAATCTCACTATGTATACAAACCTTTAGACCTGCCCAGTGGTTCTTTGGATCCAAGAGTAAGTTTGGAGTTTTTTGTCGTGGGTGATGGGAAACAGCTGTGCTGATGGCATCACCTATAATGAAAAGGAACTAGTATAGTTACCAGTTTTTGTTTTAAAATGCAACAAAATCAAAGATGTGAAGAGATCTAGGCCAGTTCTTTGGAAATGGTAAAAACTGTGGAAAAGAGTGATTTCAGTACTGAAGCTACTGTAGCATTGGTAACTTTTCAGACCCCTTTATGTTGTTTCAAACACTTTCTCACCTCCCTTCCCCAGCACCTTGTGTGTGCCAGTTTGTTAAGCATGAAGAATCCTATAAATTAGATATCATCAATCATGGCAAATTGCAATTTTAAAATATTATTAAAAATGTGGCAATTACAGCAGACTGGCCTTGTGAAACAGTAAAATTATTAATCAGTTGAATAGTCCACATTAATCAGCACCATCTAGCTATCTATATATAATCAGTGTGATGAACCAACTCATCTTTAAATGAAACAAGTCTGCTTGGAATTTGAGAAGTGATAATGAAAGGGAAAATTACTAAAGAAAGCTGAAGAAACATCTTAAAATAATAGGTTTGAATGGCATAGCAGCATAGCCATTGAGTTCATATCGCCATTGTTATCTCTAAAAATCCCTGACTGCCTTTTCTGTGTGCAGTTTTCCAACTGAAGACCAAAAGTGAGACCCCACTACAAGGACAAGAGTACAAAGGCCTAGTTTGTGAGTCATACCCAAAATCTGGATGATTAAAGCCATCGCTGGCATAATTGCAGCAAAACTCTTAATATCAGCAATGGTGTTTAGGATAAGAAAAATTAAAATGTAAGAAAAATAGGAAAGATTTTCTGAGCTGGAGAAATGTCAGCATGTTAAAAGAACATGTTCTGAAACTACAGAACAGTGCCAGCAGCCATCCTGATGTCGTTGGATCATTTAAAGTAAGAAAAAATTGTCCATAGGAGGAAACAATGTTTAGACATCAGATGTGTTCTTTAAATGAAAAAAACAAACCCTGACGAGATATCTAATGACTGGTGTTGATAATTCACTGTTTCAGTGACAAGAACAAAATATCAAGTATTGGATTGCTCCCTGTGGAGATAAATAATAGCGCACTCTGATATGCATCATTCGTATTGTTAGAAACTATTACATAGCATTAAATGTGAACAGAAATGATATTATTTTGAGAAGACCTTTTTAGGAGTATAGATGAAAAAGTTAGAAAGAAGGGTGCAAATTTACAGTGCAGTCCTATGCAGAGTTACTCCAATTGGAATCCATTGAGGTCAGTTGGTTTAGAAGGCAGTGTTTAGGTTTGCATTGGTATTCATTTGTCAATAGTTACATGCAAGAATCTTACTAGGATGTATTTGTCTTTGTCAGGGTTGAGAACAGTGTTTGTCTCGTGTGCGTGCGTGCGAGCGAGCGAGCGAGCGAGCGAGCGAGTGAACTGGAATCAATGTTTTTCTTTAGTTTTGACTGTAGTAGACATAGGCCGTTTCCGCACGGGCAAAATATGACGTCGTCGCAACGGAAAAAGAAGCGTCAGAGCGAGAGCGTTCGCACGCGCAGCGGCGGAGGTGCGCAGTCGCGCCGTCGCGAAAACGCTAAACCGGCGCGAAGACGGTGTATTCAGAAAACGCTTAAAACCACTCTTTTTCCCCATGTGACGCATCGACGCCGCACTGCGTCGCTGTAACAGCCGCTTACACGGAGCTGCTCGCTGTCAAAAATGGCGTCGGGAACCTGCAACCGTTTCGCAAGTCGCGCCGAAGCGCGTACCATCGCTGAGATCGCCGGGCTTCCGCAGCGCTTCCGTGCTTGAACCGTCACATTTCAAGGCTTGGGGCTCGCGGACGCCCGCAGCTCCGCCTGTCTGTGTGAACGCTTTTTTTGGGATGCGTCGCAATTTGCGACGTCATCGCGTCGCTGCTTTTGGCCGTGCGGAAACGGCCATATATTCAGTAGATGTGACCATGTCCATGATCCCGAAAGATGTATGATGTAGCCCAAACACTGGAGAGAGAATCCTCTCCCCTTACCCAGCAATTCCTTTTGAATTAGTAGGATCCAATCTGGAGAAGGACTTGAAAGCAATAGCCAGTGCACAGGTTCCTACATTGAGGACAAAGTAAGGTTGTTGTTTTTTAATAGGAAGCTGGTTCCTTTCTCTGATATTACTCCGCATTTTTTATGGCTCAGCAGACCTGAAGCCTTTTATAACACAGGAAAAAGTGACAAAAATGCATGCCAGAAAAGATCCCTCATTCATAGAGCTGGTGCTTGACACAGACTATTGAGCCCTTACAATGGAATTGTTTGTCTTCTGGTTTTAGATGGCTTTCATTCCTCCAAATTGCTCCTTGAATAATAGAAAAAAAGCAATTTGAATTTCAGTGACAGATTGGACATAACAGGTTGCAACTATTAGGTCTAATTTTACCATACTGAGAAATAAAATTGCCTAAACATAAACATCGATCACTGATGCAGTAAATTAATTTGTACAGAAAAAGTAGTTTAACTGCAGTGCACATTAAACATAGAAAATTTTCAAAATTACTGCTCTCTGAATTAATTTGTACACTTGTTTACTTGTTCAAAACACAGCGTAACTTCCCTTCCTTCCTGTTCAACCTCACTGTGAGTCATATTTTTCAAGATGAAGCAAGTTGTACAGTTGGGAAGATGAAACCCAGATGATTTTTGAACAAGGGATCATAGGCCGGCCTGACAACTTTAAATTGGGGCTCCTTCCCAGAGGCCTGAAAAGAACCTACTCTTTATGGCGATGTTTAAATTAATATCTAATTTAAGCTATCATTGAGGCAGAGTGCACTGAACAAGTTGACAGAAGTCGTAAAGACATATTTCTAGTATTCTTTCCTTTTCTTTAAGATGAACATGGAATTTTAATGATCCAGGATGATGTTTGCCTGTTGTTGCTTTTTTGGCAGCTGAAGGGCAGCATTTACTGTAAAGATTTGAGATTATATTCAGGGGAATGGTTTGAATAGTTTCTAAAAAATTATCCGCTACTTTACATTGTCATTCTGCACGAAGACTATTGAAACACAGGGATTTCATTGGGACTCAAGTATTCTCTTGACACTTCATCCAAGGGTTACAGAGCCACAGGATATCGGTGCACAGTGATTTGATCCAGCAATAAAGAACCCTGTATTGAGTGAAGGCCCACAATCTGGGATGTTTCACAAAATCTTGTCTTGTAATACACACCCTTTTGTCTATCTACTACCCATGAGTTGTCATTTCAGGTAAAGTCTACAAGAGGGAATGTGAGGATCTCAAGTGCAGACCTTCTATAAGATTCAGAGTTAATTAGAATATTTCCACAACATCCATTTTACAATGATATGTCACTGTTATGTCTGTTTTTCAAATAGGGTATTAAGACAGTGAGTGGCCCAAGGTCCTTCATGTGAATACTTTGAAGCAGGACTGAAATCCTTAAAAATTGATGGCTTTGATGTAACTTCTTTTCTAATACCAGGAAGCAGTGACAAAATACAGTACTGCTAAAATATTGGTACCCACAAGCAATTTTTAAAATACATGTAATTGTTTAAAAAAGAGAAAACGATGAGTTGTCTGAGCTGCAGTGGAACTGGATCTGCCAATGCAGTTAAGTTTGATAGTATCTAGACTGCAGCTTTCAAAGGCAGTGGTTTGATTCAACTACAGTTCTAATAAGGTTTTCAAATCTCTGAACGCCCGACAAGGGCATTGCTCTCAAGAGAAGTAGCTGTAGCTGGAAGATGATTTTGTCTTTTCTATACAAGCACACAAAGATAATATAAAAATAACAGAGTCTTCACTGTATGGGGAACCTGAGATCATCTCTCTTCGTAAAGCTCCTAGTGGGTGACTGGGATATGGGAAAACAGGAGGAAAAATACAAAAGTAACTAACCAATCCAAGGAGAGGGGAATCCCCCTCTGAAAGCGGCAAGGGCTTATGTGGAGGGGTAAATCCGCTGGCATCTGACTGCTGCAATGCCCTGCAACAGTTGGTCACTGCATTTTTCTTCAGACATAACCTTACATGGACAATCTGAAGTTGCATATTAACAATATCACTCTTAATATTAAATTATGAATGTTATTAACTAATCAGTGTATTATTGAGAGCATGTTGGTAGTAATGCAAATAAATTAGTGTATTAGTTTATTGGCATACCTCTAGACCTACAAATGGTTTTAAACACTTTCCCATGCTAGTTTGTATTTGAGATCAGAGGAATTCAGCTTAAAATATTTTTAATAACCTGTGGTTTTTATTTGTCCTTACTAGCACAGACTTGGGACTCACGTTCTTTGCCTGGGCAGTGGCGGCTTGCCTGTGCTGGTAGGTGGGAAAGTATTCAGCATCACCATGGGTCATGCTACTGCCTTGTCATATAGATAAGGGAGGTGCACATCCACCTCCAGCAGGCAGGTGGTAGTGGTTCACCCATGAGTAAGGTGGTTGGGTAGGTGTAAACTTGCCTGTTGTCCCTTCCATCAGTCCGAGTATTAGCAGTGGCTGCCCTGCAGGGAGAGAGAGCCAGACATAGGGCTTACCAGAAGGTACTGAGAACTGACTCTACCACTTCTTGAACTGAGAATTTCTACTTTCACATCCTAGAGCAACTGAAATATATGTTTTCATGAACCTTTTTCTACCTCATGGGCAACCGAAAGAGATGTGCAGTGTTTTCTCTTTTTGTATGACTAGTGATGTTAGATTTTGGGAGGGAAAGAACTTACAGGGTTTGTGATAGTGGTACTATTTTTTCTATATCTGTTTCAACATAAAGATGATAAAAGATTTGAGAATTCATCCGTCATTTCCTGGACCATCTTTGGTCTAAAATGCTCAGTTTGGGTTCCAGTGCCTTGGGAACAGAACTAGGTAGGCACAGAACCCAAACTGAGCATTCTAGAACGAAGATGATCCAGGAAATGGCGGATGAATTCTCAAATGTCCTGTCATCTTCATATTGAAAAAGATATAGTTACAGTTTTAAGGTGCCTTAAGACTATTTTTTGGGGGGGACTATTTTTGGGGGGACTATTTTTTGGGGGGGGAAAGGTGGGGTTCATATATTTTGACACACATATACTTACACACAGTATGGACTCACTTTATGAGGAAGTGGCTCCCGTATTTGCGAGTCAGTGTCTATGTCCATGGGTGTTCTCGACCTTTTCCCCCCTCTGCGTTGCCCCATTAGACATTTTTCAAATAATGTTTTTGTGTAATATTACAAAGAGGGAAGAGACATTGAAGCCTGGTATGCACAACTCACACATAACAAAGACTAGCTTCTGTGTGATTCTCTACGCACCAGAGTTCCTGAGTGATTATGGGGTGACCTTGTAAACGGGAGGAAGGAAAGACATACATTTCCTGAGGTCAGGCAAACGGACGATTAGACAAAACTGAGGGTTTAACAGGTTAACTAATTTCTTTCTACCATACCATTCATGTGTCTATAGAAGCACTAAACTGTCAATATAGCAAACAGTTTCTAATAAGTTTAGGTTCTTCTCAGCTGAAAAGATTAGTTTGATAAGATAAGGTGGTCTTTAAAAATGAGAGAAAGAAAGAGAGAGAGAGAGAGAGAGAGAGAGTTTAAAAGTATGTTAACTGCTTTGGCTGCTGAATACCCCCTGGTAGCCAGAGATAAGACACCTTGAGCTGCTCAGAAGATTTTAGACAGGATGTAAATGAAGCAGTTAAAAAAAATCAAATTCAGCAGCTATTCTGCTTGCTCTTTTCCCCCCAGTTGTGACAGCCAAAGGCTTAATTTACTGTATTTCACACAGAGCTTCCATTCCACACACAAGAAGCTCCTCTGGATTGTTTTAGGGGTAGACTTTAACAAAGAAAAGATACCCACATTTCTGAAGAGGCCTGTACTACAAACCACTTATTGTGAGTTCCAGCAGACTTCCCCAAATGGAATTTATGCACAAAAGAAAGAAAATGTTGGCTACGAAGTAGTAGTTTCCTTGTTTTCCCACTTGCAATTAAGTCAGACCACAGTGGGAAATAGGTGGTCAACTGACAATAAAGAACAAACTTCAGATAATACAGTTAAATCTGCTGTAGCAAAGTTATTAGGGTTTCATTTCATCTCATACTGCTAGATCTGATGTATCACTATGTTCACATCTGTGAAGAGATGACAGCAATTCCAAGTATCTGTACAGGTACCTACAATCAATTATGTCATAAACTGGAACTATACACCTACACTGCTTTCCTTATTGGCCATGAAGGAAATGCTAAAAAGTGTGAGAGAGGGTGACTTGTGAATTTTATTGAACCCTGCAGTCACTTTGGGCTGTTCAACTGTTCATAGCACTAATTAAGGAACCAGATTTTCCAGATGTGTCCTTTACATTTCTTTGTCTCCTTTCTTTGTCTGAGTTTCAACAGATTGACTTTGTGCTCAAGTTTGTGATCAGATGCAGGATAGATGTTCTTGTGACTGCTGACCCTGAAATTATAAAATGTATTCCCTTAAGTATTTGTCCAAATTAGCATTTACAGTTTTAGTTTTAAGAGCATGTGGGGGCAAGAGAATCTTGTAAACTAATTCAGTTTACCTTGTCCTCAACTTCAGATGAACAGAGATTTTGAAAAATTGCCACTGTAATGGAAACACAAACTACATAAGAAGTCTTTGCTTCAGAACTTAATATGATTGCTTTGGGTAAGGTGTATCCTTCCTTCCCTTCCTTTTCCCTAGTGACTGGTGTGGAAAGGCTATAATATGGGTTTGGGTCATGGGATGCTCAGGTTTGAATTTTCACTTTCAAGCCTTGGACAACTTTCTGTGTCTTGGTTGGGACATGGTACCGCACTGTGATCAGACTCACTTTCATAAGCCATCTTTCTCATCTTCCTTGTGTGATAATTCCTTATTTCTGCTTTATATCCAAAAAAGCAAACTTCCAACAAACCACTGTTTGCAGTTCTTGTTTGCAGACCAAGCATATGTCATAGATTGAAGGATCAGATGAAATGGTAAACTGTGGCGAAAGTAACTTGGGAAGCACAAAGAAGGTAGAGAAGAGGTTGCATGAGAGAGTTTTTTCATGACAGATCATGGTTTGCCATTATACCTAACCAAAATCAATTGTCCCAGTAAAATCTGGCCCACAGTTTATTGTGGAGCTTCTGTTGTGCTATGTTAGGAAATGTGTGACTAATGCGTTGAATGAATAAATAATTGAGAGAAGCCTTGCTGTTTGGATGCAGATAAGGAATATAAGATACCATCTTTTATATGGAATTGGTTTTATTGAAAAGAAAGAGGCTATCCCGTCTCATTCTGCTGGGATCGTAAAATTATGTGGTTTTCTCTCATGTGGTCATTACATCATTTCCACTTCTAGGGAAAAGAGCAGAAAAACACAGACTGCTGGATATACGGACAATTTTAGTTCCTACAGTCTTGATAAGTTTTTTCTTTCCTGTTTTTAAGGGTGTCTTTCTAGGGAGGCTGTATGATTGTGTTATTTATAATTGTGTGTTTTGATCTTTGTGCCTCGAATCATCCCATTTTGATACATTTCTTTTGGTAACCCGTTCAGTTACATAGGCTCAGGTTTAGCACATTCTGCCTCGAAGTTAAGCCTCCAGGGCGTTTCCCCATGGTCAGGGAGTATTTTGTACCAACAGTTCCCTGTACTTGCCTGATTTTCAGCCCCATCCAAGAGGCCAGGAGGCCGGCTGCATCACTGTGGCTGTGATGCCCAGCTGCTCCCAAAGAGGCTTCCTGACAACATGGGAGACTTGCAAAGTGAGAAAGCCTCTCCACCACTGAGAAGCCTCCATGGGGCTCAATAGACTTATGCCACCTTGCTGCTGGCATAAGGTTGAGAATGTCTGGGAGGAAGCTAGCTAATGTTGGCTCCTCCTCCACCCCTGCTAGGTCACTGATGGCAGTGTGTCACTCCCACGGGCAGATTCATCTCCCCCCTTTGGACGGTGCCATCAGATATCTATGTAGCCATGCTGCCTCATAAAGCCCTGGTTTAGCATATACCATATCTAACCTTTATAGTATTCAGAATTCTCATATTCTGATAAGTAATGTAAGAAATAATGGGTGACTGATAACAATATTTCCTGTCCTGACAGTCAATGGTGTATTTGCTATGTCCTTGAAATGTTCTTAAGTTCCAATGCTTCCTGCACTAAAAACTCAAATTAAACATGAAACACTGAGTAAGGACACAGGGAGGTTGGCTATGGTGATTTAAGTATGCTGATGATACTCATCCTTATCGCTTACTGTCAGATGCTTACTGGTGTCTAAACAAGGTGGTGAGCTTCATAAAATCAAACAAATCGAAGCTTTTCCCAACCAGAATAGAGGTGATTGTAACGCAACCTACCAGCAGAGTTACACATATTCTGATAACCTTCAGCTCAGACTGTTGTAGTCTTATCTATACGAGGCTGCCTTTGAACAGTTCCCCAAAACTTCAGTAGATTCAAAATGAGATCAACAAACTAATTTTTGGAGCACATTGTTTTGATCGATTTACACAGATTCTAACTCAGATTTAAAACTTCTAATTATGTTCTGGCTAATGCTGGATTTGATCTTTAAAGACCTAGAGTGTGGTGTTGCATTGGCAGCCATCTTTAAAAAAAATTTGTTGATATTTTGGATCATTACATGCTTATGCTATATATCGTTATATTTCATCCTCTATATCCTTTTACCCCCCCCCCTTTTCCCCACCCCACCACCCTCTTCTTCTTCTTTAAATGTGCAGCAGCAGGTCCATTCTTTCTAGTCTTCTTTTCCAATGTTCTTCTGTGATTCCAATTTCATTTAACTATTGGCAGCCATCTTGAGAACGAGGAGACAAGGCAATATATTAACGGTTTTAATTGCAACCAGGATACCTGAAGGACTATCTCGTCAACCAGGAATCCCAGGTTTTGATACTTTGTGAGGGCCAGTTTCCTGGGTCATTGCTATCAGAGGTTTGGCAGATGACCCCGAGCCTTTTCAATAGTAGCACCCACACTGGAACTCCTATTTGACATTTTTACTTTGATCTTCAGGAAAATGATTCTCCTGAAAAAAAAATTTTTTTTCATCAGACTGAATACTGATTCTCAATTTATGTTTGGTTACTGAATGGAACCAATATGAACTTTGTTCTTTCTGCAGACATTTTTAATCAATAGATTATTTTATTTTCTTTCAAAATATTATTATGATGATTTCATGTAACATTAGTTCTGGTACTAGAAAGAATGGTAAATATTTAACTGAATAAATTGCATTAATAGATACTTTGGGTTGTATGCAGAAACCTTTTTCATTTACTCTCACCTAATTCTAATCTTTACTGTAGCCTTAAGGATGCCAACCTCCAGTTGGAACCAGGGAATCTGTCGGAAATACATCTAATCTGCATGCTACTGAGATCAGTTCCCTTGAGAAATGGAAGGTGGACTGTGTGGCATTGTACCCACTGACGTTCCTTTTCTGTCCAGGCTCCATCCCCAATCTCCAGGAATTTCCTAACCTGGAATGAGCAATCTTGCTGATGGCTGGGGGAACCTGGCAACCACATATAACCTCCATCTCCCATGGCTTTTGTCCATGCAGATCCCTAGCTAGAATGTCCATTTTAGTCAAAGGGAACCCCCTTACACCTTTTTTATGAGCTTGTAATCTGGTTGGATCCAAACAGTTGCCTTTCTAATTTGGATTGCACCAGAAACTCTGGAGATAGGATACTTTTGGGGATATCAAGAAGGATTCTGTCCTACAGAGAACCAGTTGAAGCACTGTTTTGAAAGATATCTCACACCTATGAATGGTGAATGTGATTTATTCTTAACTGAACTGTTGAATAAATGGTGAGCTGTTTAGCAGTGGTGCATTTGAAGAAGGTTACCTGTGATCATTTAAGCCAGTGGTTCTCAACGTTCCTAATGCCATGACCCTTTAATACAGTTCCTCGTGTTGTGGTGACCCACAACCCTAACATTTATCCATTTTAAAGATGGGGAACACTGATGCAGAGAGTCTTAGGCGACCCCTGTGAAAGGGGTCAATCTTGATCCTCTTTGATCTGAGATTGCAAATGCCTTAACAGACCAGGTGATCGGGAGCAACAGCCGCAGAAGGCCATTGCGTTCACATCCTACATGTGAGCTCCCAAAGGCACCTGGTGGGCCACTGCGAGTAGCAGAGAGCTGGACTAGATGGACTTTGGTCTGATCCAGCTGGCTTGTTCTTATGTTCTTATGTTCTTATGTCGTTCGACCCCCAAAGGGGTCGTGACCCACAGGTTGAGAACCACTGATTTAAGCAATGAGGATGAAAACATTTGTCTTGTTTGGAGGCTGAAAATCTGGAAAATCTGTTTGGGGAAGTATGAATGTTACCTAGCCATGAAAATAAGATTTCAGATATGCACTAAAGTCCCTAATCTGTTGATCCTAGGATCTGTGTTCCTTTCTTGTCCTAGTGTTGACAACAGAAGAAAGTCACCAGATGCTATTGTTAATGCAGAACTCTTTTCAATTTCTCCCTTAGTAACACAACTGTTAATGCATTTAATTGGTCCTCCCAGAGTAGTTTTGAAATATTGATAGATTTTAAAAAACATCTGTAAATTATAAATAATTTTTTAAAGTTCACATTTCTCTTTTGAACGCCCATTACACAGTATTAGTTTTCAAGCAGTTAAATAAGTTATGAGACAAATGAGTGAGTTTAATGTGGGACCGTTGATGTGAAAAAATGTGGCGGTTGTAATATTAAAGTTGTAGCTTTTCCAAAACTATTTATATATCTGTTGAGAATAAATGCAGGAAATTGTGGGCTAATGCTTGATTTTCTTTTCAAAGTGGCTTGAAGTTTTAACTTCTCATAGTGACTGATTTTTTTTAAAAAAAAGGGGGTAACAAAATCTCCTGCTTGAATATCATAGAGTCTGTGATTACAAAATTGTGTGCATATAATGAATGCCTAGCAAATTATCACATAATTGAAAGTTGTATGAAATGTTGTGTATAATTTAATATATGAATTTCATTACATCCAAACTCCCATTTCTGTAAGCAAAAAGGCACTGATTAGGGTTGCCACACACACCCCACCAGCAGAATGTGGGGGTGTAGGGTTGTCAGATACAGGGAATTGGGCAATTGCTGGAGATTTGGGAGTGAAGCCTGGGGAGGACAGGCACCTTCATCCAAAGCATCTGTTTTCTCCAGGGGAACTAATGTCTCTAGTCTGGAAATGAGCTGTGGAGGGCCATTATCTGAAGGTCTGCTTTCTTAATTTGGGAGGGGAAATAATGATGTCATGTGTCAGGCAGGCCCTCTTGATATCGAATCCAGATTGGCATGCAGTTTATCCTTGCTCTGCTTCATGAGGTTGGATTGTATGTGATATCCAGATTATTATGGTAGAGTACTATAGTGGATCCCAGCAGAAATGGGCCCCCTGTCTGACTATAGGCTTGCCTTGTTTCAGAGGGATTCTCTGTAGTCTGGAGACGAGTTGTCATTCCGGGGGATTCCCAGGTTCTACCTGGAGGCTGGTATCCCTAGATTCTCCTGCACCCGCATGATTTGCCTAACATTTGCAGAAGGCCATTTTGGTATCAAACCTCTGTCTATTTGCTGTTTAAATTACATGATGTACTGAGAAAATCAAAATAGTGATATTTGTATATACTCATGTCTATTGTACAACATTTTATTGTATCTGAGTGCTCTCTCTCTCTTTCTCTCTCTCTCTCTCTCTCTCTCTGTTCACATCTTCATATCTCCTTGAGCTTCCTTATCTTATTTCCAGGGCAGCTTTCCAGGCAATTAGTTTCACTTTACTTATAATAAAATACATCCTTTTCTGAAATCTGAAACAACCATTACAAGTAAGTTATGTGATATGTAATACCCTTGACACAAAAATACTCTTTGAGAGAAGCAAGGTTTTAAAGCACTTGAAGTTTACTATCTGTCTGTGCAACTGACCTATCTGGGTCATATTTTTTCATTTCCTATTTAATCTCATTTATTGTGCAATCCTATGCAAACGTAAACCAATTTATTTCAGTCAATTTAGGCTGAAGTAGCTCTGCATAGGATGCTGTATTTATTTTGTAGTGACGTGTGTGTTGACTACTGTGTGTATGTACAATGTACTTGTCTGTGTTTTCGTACATGTAAATTTGCATACAAGTATAAGGATATGGTATAGGTTTGTTTCTGCTTTTGTCCCACTGCTAGAATATATTTCTTTGTCAGCTCTTTTTATATACTATATTTTCTTTGAAAGTAACCATTGTTGTAAATCCTGTCCCTGTTAAAGAACCTTACTCTGTTGTGCTTGCACATATATCATATTGAGCCCCTGGGGCCCAAGGACAGTTATGGGGCCCAAGGACAGGTCTGCTGTTACAGTTAACCAACCCAGGCAGCAAAAATATATCAGCCAGACCTGCAGTGGGGAGGTGTCTAGCCCTCTGATGTACTGTATTTTCTTTTGATCATAGTAATCCAACAACCATAGGTTGCTTGGTGACTTCTAATATCAGCAGAAAGCAACCTATTTTCTATTTCCCTCTCTCTTCTATAGAACAAAAATTGAATTTAGGATGGTAACAGGGAGATTTCAGTTTTTCTTTAGATATGGACTGCAAGTCCTTCAAGTAGTACCCATGCAGTTACACTTGTGTGATCATTCAGCCTGAGCCTCTACTGGGACACTCTGGTAAGCAGCTTCAAAAATTGTGTAGAGATCTCTGCTCAGCAGCTTGAGAGGCAAAGCTCTGTATAGATGGATATGTTTGGCTCTTGCTTATGTGGTACAACTCTGTTGTGGCCTTTTCTTCCCCAAACAGAAGAAAATAAAGTCAATTAGGGATTAGGCATTATTGGAAACTGCAGCACCAAAAAGGCTGCCACCCAGCTTGTTAGGGGAGATTGGCTGTAGCCAACATTATGGATCACCATTATGTGCTTAGGAACCTACCTATAGCTGGTGGGGACACTCTATGGATGTTTGGGCCCAATAATAAGATTCTTGGCTCCAAGAATTAATCTAAGAGTTTTTTATAGGCGGGCTAGGTTGCCCATTCTGTGGGACAGTCTCCCCTGTCTACTGCCCCCATTCCATGGCAGGAGAAAAATGGAGAGAACGAAGTGGTGTCTATTGCCACTGTGATTTCACTTTTGGCTGTGTAACCATGTCATGGGGTGTTCTAGGAGTCACCAGAAACTCTGTATTCAGTAAAATATGAAGCTATCATATGTACTGGGCTGTTGAGTCCAATCACTGATCTGTCAAAGCCATTACTGTCTTCTTTGGTAGTAGTTTTCTATGACAAGCTAGTATGGGTCCAGAGGAGGGCGACCAGAATGGGTTAAAGGTCTGGATTCCATGCCCTGTGAGGAGCGCTTTGGAGGTTTTAAAACAAAGTCTGGATGACCATCTGTCAGTAGTGCTTTAATTGTGTCTTCCTGCATGGGAGCGGGTTGGACTCAATGATCTCTTCCTTGTGGTCTCTTCCAACTCTGTGATTCTATGCTTCAGGTAGAAATCTTTCACATCTCTTACAAAGTCTTTTTAAGCTAGAAATGTCAGGGGTTGAACTGAGGACCTTATGCTCACAGAGCAAATGATCGAACATTGAGCTTTGGCCTTTCTCTTAATATAGCCTGTGGTCACTGGGTATCTGTTGGTCAGGAGTTATCTGCATACCATAGCTAGATACATTAGATTTATTTTGCTAAACATTGTAATTAGCACTATTGTTCACAGTGTTCCTTAAACAGAAAATAAAATTGTACAATTGAGAAAAAAATCTTTTACCATCTTTGTCAGTCTGGGATAGTTCTGATGGCAAGTTGGATAGCAAGTGGATAGTTTGTGGCTCCCGAGAGAGAGAGAGAGAGAGAGAGAGAGAGAAGGCTTCTATTGTCTTTATAGGAGAAAATGCCCCTTGCTTTGAGTGGAACAACAGGAACCATTGCTATATTTAAGGAACATGTTGTCTGTTTGTGCCTCAGGCAGTGGGCAACCAAGGCAGTTCACTCAGATCCACAGTGGGTTAGGACCCCCATCAACCTTAACTTGACCCTCCCCAACAACGAGCAGGCTTCCACAGCTGCCACTACTTGTGCCCACCTTGTCTGGGGTTCAGGCAGCTTGGTTCTAGCAGTGGCTCTTGATGAGGTGGACAGACTGCTTCTGGGACTCCATCTTGGCTTTTTGCCAAGGGCCTCAGAAAGATTGTCCCTACCTTCAAGGTTCCATCAGCCCAATTTTCATGTGCATTATCATTTGAGTAAAGGAGAAAAGTACCATTCTGTGGACCACCCTTTCCTCCTTAGGGAAGAGCTTGCCTTCTTGTTTGAGAACCTTTGGATCTAATTGAGATGTTCACTCAAAAGGTGTTCACCCCAACTGACCAAGTAGCAATACCACAGCTAGAATACACTTTGTCTTGTTAGGAGGTACAACTGATTTCGAAAGATGCTTGGAACTGTTTCCATGTTCTTAACAATGTATTTATTTTATGTCTCGCTTGGAGCTAGTTTATAGAGAGTAGTGTTTTCCAAAGCACTCGAGCCCCTGTTGACTTGAATCAGAATCCTATTAAGAGTTTTGGCAGTGTTAGTAAAAAATAAAAGGGGGGGGGGAGAATCTTAGGAAAAGACAGAGCACCTACTTTTTTGCTTGCTAAATATTCCAACCCAAATGTGTATATATCATGTACCTTTCTGATGCCTAGCCACCCCTGTTCAGAAGCAGTTCTGTTAATTCAGTGAGCAGCACTGGGGATAAGATCACTTTCCATACTTCATAACTATTGAAGTTGGCACATGAGTGGCTGACTGCTCGCACCACAGAGGTGCTTTGTGCTTTGATGCCTCCTCCCTCCCACCCCTGTGGAATAACTCCTTCTGGTATTACTTCACTTTTCTGTTAGCAGAGCACTTTCCTTATAAATATAACTGAACAGGTGTTACTTTGCCACTAACTGAGTTTCCAGCTGTCCTCCTCCAACACAGACTGGGCGAAAATCTGTTGTTTGGTACTGTTAGGCAGACTAGAGTGCTCTCAAGCCTGAGACAAAGGCCTTTCTTGCAGGATATGGCAATTTTGCTGCCAGAAGATGGCCAGGAAGGCCTGGCTGGCTAACAAAGACAGTCCTTCAGCTGCTGGGTGTAGTTCCAGCTTTGCATTCCCTTTGGCAGCAGTACAGAGACTGCTGCAATGTGGCTAGCCAGCAAAATTAGGAAATAAGGACCTCTTTTATTTACTCAGGCTGCTGAATCATGGGCATTCCTGTCTGCCTGGAGAGAAAGTCAGGCAGCTCTACTTTCCACTGGCAGTCTCGGGAGTCTTTGGTACTTTCATCTCAGAGTGTTCACACACTTGTTTTAATGTGCTTTATGGAAATGGTGAAACTCAGCACATAAAGAGCTGCTATAGGAGAGAAATGACACACATACATTCCCTACCACCACCCTGTGCAGTGACTAGGCATTCGGGTTTGCATCTTCAGGTAGACTTCACAGGGCAGGCAGCTTTTCAATTGCACAAGGTAAACCTGAATTTAGAGTCAGCTGGTGTGAAGAGCCTGGTTCCCCAAAATTAAAAATTTAAATGGACATGCTAAGTGCATCACACCGAAACACAGATTCCTTGCTGTTACACAAAAAAGGCATTTACAGTGAGGAGCACTTAGTGACTGGTAGGATATGAAAGAAAGTACACATATACAGATGCATAGCATTTTGTAAAAAAATAAATAAAAGCTATTTATACAAAAAAAACAGTCCAAATCATGAATGTGTCTGGAATTCATTTTTCTGCCATGATAGCTGCTTTTGCCAGGACCTCATTTCTGCCCAGTGTATGAAATAAGAATGGCCACCATGACACATTTCCCATGCGTTTCACAATTGCTTGTTCCCCACACTTTTTGAATACTGTCTTTTTTGCCTCACCATTGTTTTGCCTTAAGAATATGCAGCAAAAATGCTGTGTGGTCATGGCAGAAAGGCAGTGCAAAACTTGCTGGTTTGCTGCTGGAAACTCTAAGCAGATGTTACTTGATACCATAGATTTCTACTTGTAGATTTCACCCAATTTGTACATTCAAAGTTCCTTTCTCTGCCTCCCCCTTCCCCCCTAGGAAATTCTTGTTAATTTCTATTCAAACCAAATGGGAAATCTTACCAGGTATCAATGCAGCAGGAGATCCCTTTACAGTGCAGAAAATGTAGAATTTTACTTTTAAAATAGAGTTGCAATAATTAGCTTTCTGCAGTCTTAATATTGTTTTAAATGAGGTATCCTTATAACAGTAAAGGTTATTATTCCACTGAATCATTTTGGCCCTGATTCATTAAAAATGTCAGATCTGGTTCTGAAGTTTATTAATCTCTTTCCCCACTTCATTTTGTGTGCCTCCTCTAAAAGTTTAGAACAGGAGGAAAAGAGGATACCTTATTCTTTGTTAATATTTATTCATCCCCCCCCCCCCCCCCCCGGATTCGAACCTAACCTTGGGAGTGAAGTCAATGAACTGGCCAGGCACTTGTAACACAAATGAAGCAGTTTTAACGTGGTGTCAGTAACAGTTCCCTTCTACTGCAAACACTCACCCTGCCTTTCCACAAATATTTATATAGCAATACAGAATGAACCATTTCCTACTCTGCTGAGTTAAAAAACAAATGAGCATGAGCAGTTGTGTTTCATGCATTGCAGAGTATGTTGTTTTGCTGCCATAACATCCATCAGTTGCTAATTGGAAACTTGCAGTAATATAAATTATTTTACATGGGTAAACAATGCTCTGATCCTTTATTCTAAATACTGAAGAATAGGGATGTACCAACAATAAAAGAATGCACAAATAGACTTTTCTGGTTATATTAACATATTATGTTAGAACCAGAAAGAGAGAGGAAATTGTAATTAACAAAATAATAGACCATATTCCCTTATTATTTTCTGGAAAAACAAAGGTCAGACTTCAACAAATGTTGGCCATGAATTTAATGATTGGAAGATTTGGGTGGCATATATTGTGATAAAGTGTTACTTCTGCATTTTGTTAGCTGCAATTTTAATATTAAAACCCCTTCATAAAATATTTACACCAGAAACCTGCAATATCTTGAAGAACGAGGGACAGATTTTCTTCATTGAACAATTTCGTACAACTGTTTATAGTTAATCTTACTTTTGATTTTAAAAAAGCAAACAGAAAAAGATGGGGTTAAACTTAAAGCCTCTAAGAATTAAACAGTTAATATTTGAAGACACAGCTGTCTAAGAATATTCGTAGCCTCTGACAGAGTAAAAATGATAGATCTGAGGAAGAGTGGGCCTCTTTAGGTGTGGCAGTATGGAAAGGGCAGGGGACATGGAAAGTATTCCATGTCGATACCAGGACTTGATTCTCCAGGGAACCAAGAATGTGCCTGGAGCCTTCTCCCTCCTTTTCTGGCTGAGCACTTCAGAAGGGAAAAGGAAAGGGAGACAGTTCCTGCTTGTCAGAGTATGCCCAGAAGAATTGTAATTCAGCAGGCAGGAAATACTTAAAGCCATCTTTTCCCTTGAAGAGCCCAGAGAAAAAGAATCCTTGAAAGAGTAAAAGTTATGGGATAAAGGATCACGGAGGGGGGCATGATTATGGGCTTTCCTGAGGTGCCAATTCTGTCAAGGTGCTTTTACATACAATGTATATAAAGTATATGTTTAACATGCAAGTGTGAAACTCTCATGCTAATATATTCACATTAGTTCAGCTCAGTAACATCCATAGGTCATCGCAAGACAATGTTTCTCACAAGTAAATACAAAAGGGCTTTGTGGAAATAACAAAAGATACACATAGCCAGAATTAACTAACTTCATCCATTGCCAGAATTGCAACAGAACCTCAATATAATATGTGTGTACGTGTGTGTGTGTGTGTGTGTGTGTGCGTGCGTGTGTATTCACAACTACTACAGCATGTACACTAATGTATACTCATTAAAATCTCCTTGTTAAAAATTAGCAAATTTAACTTAATCTTGTTAGAAATAAGGAACATGCTTTATGTATATATTTACATTTCTGTAAAGGGGGGCATAATTTATTTTCTTAAGGCTCTGATGCTATGACATCAGAGAACATACTTCAAAGCTTGGACCATCTCATAGAACTTGAGAACCATAATGAACCTGTTTCTTGAAACTCCCTTGAACACAGTGAATAGGTGGCCCAGTCCTCAAAACTGCAGTCCTAAACAGTTAAACTCTTCTAAATCCATGAACTTTGAATAGTGTAATTGTGCTTAGGGTACTGTATGACGGATGACTTTGTTGGATTAATTTTGAGTTGTGAATCCTAGTTGAAGATCCTGCCATGAATCAGGCATAATTTGTAGAAAGCCTCTCTTGCAGAGTACCAAAGAAGAGGACTCCAATTTGTACAATGTTCAGTGTGCACTGAAAGGCATGGTTGCGATGGGCAAGGATCCAGGAATGGTGTTGGTTGTTTTCTCAGAGTTAAGATGATTGCTGACTGGTGTTGATAGTGAGATAGTGTTATCAGTTCTCAATGCAGGAAAGAGACAAATCTTCATCTGTTTCCTGTGGATAAGCAAAAGTCCTGTAATGGGGTGGTCAAACTTGCTTAACATGAACTATGTAGAATAAACTGCAGATGTTTGAGAGCCACATGTTTTTATTGTTACATGCACATTTTCTTACAAACCTTCTATATAAATACTAAGAAATACTACGTACGTAATAATAATTATTCATGTATATAATTTTTGTCAACATTAAATGTGAGGACCTTTCTAGAAGGGAGGCTAAGGTTAGTCTGTTACAACCAAAATAAACAGTATTCTTGCTCCTATCAGTGGAAGAAATGGACCCTAATTCACACAAATCCAACCTTGATTCTTTAACTATTATCCCAGCCATCTAATTCTAACTTTTGCTGGTTGTGGTGGGTTTCCAAGCTGTGTGGCCGTGGTCTGGTGGATCTTGTTCCTAATGTTTTGCCTGCACCTGTGGCTGGCATCTTCAGAGGCCTCTAAGGGACTATACTAGTGGCTTGAGTTTGCAAGCAGTGGCCCTCTAAAGAGGCTGGAGGAGGCAGTTCCTCCCACCCTGCCTTGCAGGTTGACTTGCTGAGAAAGACAAGCAAGTGGACGCCTGGGGAAAGGCAGGAGGGCAGAAGGAAGCTAATCGCTTTGGAAGAAGCTGTTGGTGTCTGTGCTCTGTTTCCAAAAGCAATGTTCTCTTTGCAGCTGCTTTACTTGTTGAGTGGCACAACTGGGGGAAATGGGATGTGTGGGAAAGGGAGGGTCGATTATGGAATGTCAGCCAATTTCTCAATTTGTTGTCATTAAGACCAGGGTGGGGAATTTGGTTGGGGGCTGGGCGAGGAGGGGGGGGCGCTACAAAATAGCAAGACCCACTGCTTGGAATGTCTTTCGGTAATAAATCCCTACTTCATGTTTTATAATATATTGCTTATTAGGAGTCCTGCAGTTTTGAAAGAACTTGTTGCATACTTTGAAGAACCATTTTCTCCAAGAATTTATCCAGGGTTTGAGGACATGAGAGTGGGAAGGTGAGAGAAGATGACATTATTCTAGCTTATTTTGTTTTGCAAGAAAAAAGTCACAATATTACTCAAAAAAAGAACTGCAGTGTTTTACTTCAACTGTAAAGTATAGCAAGGGGCTTTCAAAGCAAGTGGGAAGCAATTGTGGTTTTCCATTGCCTTCCTCTGCACAGTCTTCTTCAAAGTCTTCCTTCTAAGTACTGACCCTGCTTAGCTTCCGAGATTTAATGAGATCAAACTACACCATGCTGCCTTCCCTCCCATAAAGTGTTCTGGAGAACCATCTTTACACTAAGCACATAGGAAAGTTCTCTAAATTACATATGGGTCTAGCTACCATTTATTTCAGTGACTCCGCTGCAGGAAAACTGAGAAATGGGTTGTGCCATAAATAAATATAAACAGTGATTGGATCTCTACGTCTTAATTTCCTTCCATCTTAAAAAGGTAGTGGGAATCTCAGCGGAAACAAGACTGTGACTGGGTTTTGGTGGAGTAGCATATGCAAAAACTGCCAGAGATAGTTGCCAGAGCAGTTTCATTCATTTTAAACATTTTTCTCTTTGGTCAGGAAACCTCCAAGAGCAGCAAAACAAACCAAATCATGGTTTGTCAGTTTTGGCTGTAACAAACTGTGGCCAAATTGCGGTTTGCAAACCAGCTTCAAGCCACTATTTTAAATTCAAGTTTGTTGGCTATTTGCAAATTATGGTTTGTGGGTTCAGATGTAATGCCAAACTGTGGTTTGTTTTCCTAACCATGGAAACGATGGTTTGGCCTTAATTTCTAAACCGTAGATTGCCATCACATTTGAATGCATGCCATAGATTCTGCCAGAATATCACCTTTCATCAGGGGGCGGTGTGTGCGTGTGCGATGCACCGGGCATGGTGTGGGTGTTCCGGGGCAGGGATGTGGCAGGGGCGCAGGAAGCATGCAGGACCAGTGCAGTTCCCCCTCGCTCCAGCCCTGCCTTTCAGGCAGGCTATTTTCTCTTTGAGGGTCAGCCTTATGCAGTGGGTATGAGTGTCAGACTCTGGTCTGGAGAACTAGGTTCAATTCCCCACTTGTCCACATGAAGCCTGCTTGAATGACCATGGGCCAGTTACAATTCTCAGAACTCTGTCAGTCCACGCAGAGACAAGCAAAGGCAAACCATCTCTGAACATCTCTTGCCTTTAAAACCCTATGGGTCAGCATGTCATCTATGACTTGACGACACACACACATGCGCTCACTAAGTGCTTTGTAGACTGAATGAAGATGTCCTTTGTCAAAAAGAAAGCAAGATACATTCTCATTATGGTAAAACCTATTTGTCTCAGTGAGGAGGTAGTATAATGTCTAAATAGTTTGTGTTACTATTTGGCTTTTACTTTTGTTTGTTTTGTCAGTGTTACTCATAAATCTTTCAGCTTTTCCCATAATAATTTGTCATTTGTTCCTGTTTCCAGTTTTTTTACAAGTTGCTTTGTCTGCGATCAACTAAATGTTCAGACTCTGTTTTATTTAGGAAGTTGAGCCAGTACGTTTTTTTGTGAAGAGGAAGAAATGGTGGGCAACCTCTTGAACTTTAAAGGAACAAAATACACTGTTAGAATTTGGCTTTTGTAAAGTTCACTCTTTTCTGGCTGACACAGTACATGTAATCCATCTCACGTGATCCTAGTTATGTATTAATCTTTCTGCTGGTTGCTGGCAGCTGAATTCATGATTGTTGAAGAAACCCTCCTTAATTTACAGTGTTGAAAATATCATTGCCATCATACGTTTTATTGTTCTTTTCTTCTCAGTTCTTGTATTTGAATATCAGTGTTCATAAAATTTAATTTTAAAAAATGGCAAAGTTAAATTACTTTTTATTAACTATTAGGCATGCAGGTTGACTCTTAATTTAAAAAAATACTTTTTTTAATATTAGTTTCCACTAGGCTCTTCTTCAGATGTTCCCATAATATGCAAATCATTTCATAGTGGATACAAAAGAAGCATTAAATATATTAAAACCTACATTTTAATAAAGTTGTCAATGTATAATACATATCGTGCAACTAAGGATGTTAAAAAGCAATAAAAAGGTAATACCTGTTTCATAGCTGCCCTAATTTTCCAGACTGATTTAAATGAGCATTGTATAAAGGCTTATGGAGATGGGTCCAAAGATAACCTGTTTCATGTTTCAAAATTGTATACATATTCCAATTTGTTTCTTATGGAATGAGTGTGTCTCTCTCTCTCTCACACACACATCAAGTACAATCTGAACGAAAGGTCCTTAAGCATTTGTGTCACTCTCTTTTTTTCCCCAGATGGAGTAGATCTCGAGGATGACCCCACTTGCTCATGGCCAGCTTCATCGCCTTCCAGTAAAGATCAGACTTCCCCAAGCCATGGAGATGGTTGTGATTTTGGTGAAGAAGAAGGTGGTCCAGGATTGCCCTACCCGTGCCAGTTTTGTGACAAGTCGTTTAGCCGCCTCAGCTATTTAAAGCATCACGAGCAAAGTCACAGTGATAAGCTCCCTTTCAAATGCACATATTGCAGTCGCCTCTTCAAACACAAGCGGAGCAGAGACCGCCATATCAAACTTCACACAGGAGATAAGAAGTACCACTGCAGTGAGTGTGATGCCGCCTTTTCAAGAAGTGATCATCTTAAAATCCATTTAAAGACTCATACCTCTAACAAGCCATACAAGTGTGCCATTTGCCGCCGTGGATTTCTTTCCTCTAGTTCACTCCACGGTCACATGCAAGTCCACGAGAGGAACAAAGATCAGTCCGCCTCCCGGATGGAGGAATGGAAAATGAAAGACACTCAGAAGTGCAGTCAATGTGAAGAAGGTTTTGATTTTCCTGAAGATCTCCAGAAACACATAGCAGAATGCCACCCTGAGTGTTCTCCGAATGAGGACAGATCTGCTCTCCAATGTGTTTACTGCCATGAGCTCTTTGTAGATGAAAGTTCACTGGTAAACCATATGGAACAGACTCATAATGGGGCAGAAAAGAAAAATATGTGCAGTATTTGCTCAGAGAACTTCCATACGGTTGAAGAACTGTACAGCCATATGGATAGTCACCAGCAACCAGAATCATGCAACCATAGCAACAGCCCCTCTTTAGTGACTGTTGGCTACACCTCAGTATCTAGCACCACACCAGATTCAAACCTCTCAGTGGACAGTTCAACAATGGTAGAAGCAGCTCCCCCTATATCAAAAGGCCGTGGAAGAAAGCGGGCAGCGCAACAAGTGCCAGATATTACTGGGCCTTCAAATAAGCAACCCAAGGTTACCTACAGCTGCATTTATTGCAACAAGCAGTTATTTTCCAGCCTTGCAGTACTGCAGATACACCTGAAAACTATGCATTTAGACAAACCTGAACAGGCACATATTTGTCAGTATTGCTTGGAAGTGTTACCTTCACTTTACAATCTGAATGAGCATCTTAAGCAAGTTCACGAAGGCCCGGATCCAGGGCTGATTGTTTCTACCATGCCTGCCATGATCTATCAATGCAACTTCTGCTCAGAAGTTTTCAATGACCTCAACACTCTTCAGGAACATATCCGATGTACTCATGGATTTGCAAATCCTGCTGCTAAGGACAGTAATGCGTTCTTTTGTCCCCATTGTTACATGGGTTTTCTTACCGATTCTTCTTTGGAAGAGCATATTAGACAAGTCCATTGTGATCTCAGCAGTTCCCGTTTTGGCTCCCCTGTCTTAGGTACTCCTAAGGATCCAGTTGTGGAAGTATATTCTTGTTCCTATTGTACAAATTCTCCAATATTTAACAGTGTTCTTAAACTGAATAAGCATATAAAGGAGAACCATAAGAACATTCCATTAGCACTAAATTACATCCACAATGGAAAGAAATCTAGAGCTATGAGCCCTTTGTCTCCAGTTACTATTGAGCAGACCTCTTTAAAGATGATGCAGGCTGTAGGTGGGGCCCCTCCACGCCCTGCTGGTGAATATATTTGCAATCAGTGTGGTGCTAAATACACTTCCCTTGATGGTTTTCAGACTCACTTAAAAACACATCTTGATACTGTTCTACCCAAACTGACATGCCCTCAATGCAACAAGGAATTTCCAAATCAAGAGTCCCTGCTGAAGCATGTGACTATCCATTTCATGATAACCTCAACCTACTACATATGTGAAAGTTGTGACAAACAGTTTACTTCAGTGGATGATTTACAGAAACATTTGCTTGACATGCATACTTTTGTGTTTTTCCGTTGCACTTTGTGCCAAGAGGTGTTTGATTCTAAAGTCTCCATTCAGCTTCACCTGGCAGTGAAGCACAGCAATGAAAAGAAGGTGTATAGGTGCACTTCCTGCAACTGGGACTTTCGCAACGAGACAGACTTGCAGCTCCATGTTAAACACAATCATTTGGAGAATCAAGGAAAAGTACACAAGTGTATTTTCTGTGGTGAGTCTTTTGGTACGGAGGTGGAGCTCCAGTGCCACATTACAACACACAGCAAGAAATACAACTGTAAGTTTTGCAGCAAAGCATTTCATGCTATCATATTGCTGGAGAAACACTTGCGGGAAAAGCATTGCGTTTTTGAAACAAAAACTCCCAATTGCGGAACTAACGGAGCATCTGAACCAGTTCAGAAAGAAGAAGTGGAGCTACAAACCTTGCTAACAAACAGCCAGGAATCTCATAACAGCCATGATGGCAGCGAAGAAGATGTCGATACATCTGAGCCTATGTATGGATGTGATATCTGCGGGGCAGCCTACACGATGGAGACTCTCCTGCAGAATCACCAGCTTCGAGATCACAATATCCGACCTGGGGAAAGTGCCATAGTGAAGAAAAAGGCAGAACTCATTAAAGGGAACTATAAGTGTAATGTCTGCTCTCGAACATTCTTCTCTGAAAGTGGGCTTCGTGAGCACATGCAGACGCATTTGGGACCAGTGAAACACTATATGTGCCCAATATGTGGTGAGAGGTTTCCATCTCTTCTGACTCTTACTGAACATAAAGTCACACATAGTAAGAGCCTGGATACTGGAAATTGCAGAATTTGCAAAATGCCACTCCACAGCGAGGAAGACTTTTTGGAGCATTGCCAGATGCACCCAGATTTGAGAAACTCTTTGACAGGATTCCGCTGTGTGGTCTGCATGCAGACAGTGACTTCTACTTTGGAGCTGAAGATCCACGGCACATTCCACATGCAAAAAACAAGCAACAGTTCAGCAGTGCAGTCTGTAGGGCGGGTGCAGCATATTCAGAAACTGTACAAGTGTGCTTCATGCCTGAAGGAATTCCGTTCAAAACAGGATTTAGTGAAACTTGACATCAATGGCCTACCGTATGGTCTGTGTGCTGCCTGTGTTAATCTCAGCAAAAGTGCTAGTCCAAGTATCAACATCCCTTCAAGCAGTAACAGGCAAGGCATGAGCCAGAATGAGAACTTGAGCTCCGCCGAGAACAAAAACAAAGCAGGAGGGCTGAAGACTCGCTGTTCCAGTTGCAATGTTAAATTTGAATCAGAGAGTGAACTCCAGAACCACATCCAGTCAGTCCACAGAGAGCTCATTCCAGACAGCAACAGCACTCACCTGAAAACCCCACAGGTCTCGCCAATGCCCAGAATTAGCCCATCTCAGTCTGATGAGGTAATTCGTCTGGTTTTTTAAAATGTTTTTTTTGACAAAAACATGCAGTTTATCATTTTTTGCTAGATAGTTTGCAAGGATATGTTTTGCCTGAATGTGTTGCGTACTGTTTGACTTAGCCATTAGCTATCCAGCAATTATTTGCTTCTTGATAAGCCCTGTGTTTTGGCTTGAATGGTGCAGAGTAGGATTAATTCCAGTCTCCCTAGGATATTGTCTTCTTTATCACTGAAGAGAATAATCTTCATGCCAGCACAACTGAGATCTGGAATCTTAGCTGAGGTTCATTTTGAGTTGGATTCCCTCGTTCTGAGTTAGGCTTACGGCAGAGAGAGTTAATGACATAAAAGTAAACCACATCAAGCCAAAACGTTGGCATGCAGAGTGCTGTTTTTTGAAAATATTTGTGAGCGGCAAAGCAGGAGGGCTATTTTTGTAAATTATGTTGTTGACATTAATTTTTCCCTGTCTTGCTCTACTTTGATTAAAAAGAAACACCACAGTGTAACACCTACTTTTGCTAAAGGGCAAATTAGTCTTTTCATTGCAATTCAGTTTTTATTGTGTCTCTGTTTTTTTGACAGAATATCATGCTAGGCTTTGGATGATTAACATTTCCTGAGAATAATCTGTAATATAAAATTGCACAAATGTGAATGTCCCGTGGGGCATTAACGAGATCACATTCTTATTCCAGATTAATTAATTTTCAATAAATGCTATGCCCGTGTTCTATTATCATAATCGCTAACACGAGTTAGAATTGCCAAAGGAGGCATTCCCAAGAACACTTAAACATACATTATTTAGCCCTTAACTTGTGTTAACTTCCCTTTTGTTTACGCAAGGGGCAGGCAACATATGGTCCATTCACTACATCCAGTCACTAAGTTGTGTTCCACTATTACCCTTTTCTCCTCTTCCATACATACCCATCCTGCTGGGAAATGAGAAGATGGTAACTGTGGGGAAAGTAAGTAGCAATCAGGGCCAGGGGAAAAGCCGTGGAAGGCCAGATGCAGACTGTTAGCCATGCATTGTCTTTCCCTGGTCTAGACCATTAGTATTATTAAAGGAAAAGAAAAGCATTTTCAACAGAGCTTCTTCATAATCATATATGATCCTTGTTTTGCTTCCCTTACCCCCAAGATTAATTAAATCAGATATCTTTGTAGTGTCTAGATGAGATTCTGTTACAGGCTATGGAACTGTAGGTTGGGAAAGTGTTCTCTTCCAGCCCTTCTAATCTTGTTAATATCTAAAGAAAGAAGAAATCTCTGTTCAGTGAACGTCCCTGTCCTATAATGCTCGTAGGATTTCTTTTCCTTTTAAGAAAGGGCAGGCACAGAGTAGGAATGCCAGCTGTCAAGAAGAAACCAGCTTGGCCCGTTCTTGCTCCACTGAAATCAGCAGGTGAACCTTTTCTTCCCATGGAGATGAGCAATGTGCCTGTTCATCAAGCTGCTGTAAAAGGTGCAACCACAAGAGGCAGGAAAAGGTTGACAACCTTTCAATCCTTACCAGGTATCAAAGGAAGGTCAGCATCATTCTTGTTCTCTTGCCTTAGATAATAGATACCTAGCTCTTTCAGGAGTACTGTATACACCTAACATGTCATTAATAGTGTTTCTGTTGCCTGGAAATGAGCTAAAGCTCTGACAGAGACCTTTCTCAGGCTCTACATAACTTGGACATAGAAGATATGTCTGTTTACTTGATTTTTCTGCCACTGCTACTCACATCCAAATTTGCCTTAGCACCTGCTGGGATAAACAAATACTGCAGCAATCCCATAACAAGTTTATTGAATATCATGAGTCTCTCTCTCCAAATGAAGGCAATAGAAAAGTAATGTCTCCCTCTGGTTCCATCACAAAAATTGATAACCATAGAAACAATAATATATGATATGCTGATTTGTGCTGTGTTAGCTTTATTATTCTTTCTTCAATGGTTCTTCCAATATACAAGGTATTCTAAGCTGGGTGCGGTGGGGGGGGGGACTATGCTTTACCGGGGTCCTCTGCAAATACACTGCCAGGTAAATTAAAACTTTGCCCTTTTTGAGAAACCCAGAATGGTGACGTTGCTTGAACTTGGCCCAGAAATTGAGTTTATATTGTAAGATCCTATGGAAGGTTATCACAGGGGAAAGTATTTGGCAATGGTGATTCTTACATTTCGTTCTGGGAGACAAAGAAACCTTTTCAATTTGTTATAGTTTTAACACGAATTATTTAGGGCTTCAGATCTACTTTCTAGACAAAGTATTAGGTAGTGGGCCTAATAACATTTTTGGCTGTCTTATCAGAAACAGTGGGCATCCAACCTTTTCTCTTAGGCCCCTTCTGCACATGCAGAATAATGCACTTTCAATCCACTTTCAATGCACTTTGCAGCTGGATTTTACTGTACAAAATAGCAAAATCCACTGGGAAACAATTGTGAAAGTGGATTGAAAGTGCATTAGTCTGCATGTGCAGAAGGAGCCTCAGTCTCACATTATTCTCTTTACTACAGTTCTCATTTCACATGGCCATGCAAGTCACATTATCCTCAGCAGTCTGAATAGGTTTCCCTATCAAGATGGCCAGAGTAGCTGTTTGTTTCTCTCCTACCTGTCACTGATTATGCCTCTGATGAAATATCATGTCCACCTTTGGTCATCACATTTTAAGTAGAGTATGTATAAATGGGGAAAGGTGTCACACGAATGGCAAAAGAATTATGGGATTCCATATGCATTCTATTCCGTGACACTGTGATGAAAATATAGATATCCTGTATAGATATCCTGGAGTAAAAAAGAATTGACTGGGACACGATAGGCATTTTCAGGGATTCTGAAGTCTACCTCAGAGGAAAACATGAACAGGAGCAAAAGGAAGCATTATTTCACCCAACTGCAATGCAGATTTCTACTAGTTATCAGAAGAAATGTTACAAAAAAACTTGGATAAAGTTTATAGAGATGGCAGTTTTTTGGCAGTTTTTTAGAGGAAAATTGTCAAATATAGAAAGTTCAGCTAGTAAAAGTTGATGTGGTGTTATTGATCCTCGGCACTGAAATTGCAGTGATTGTTTTAAAAGCCATAAGAAAAAGCACTCCTCCCTTTGTTCCTCACACACAAAGGTGGAAGTTCTGAAAGGCAGCAAAAATGGGAATTATACTATTATTTTAAATGCTGACAGAAAATTAATGATAAACATTTACAAAGACCTTGGAAGAAAACAAACTTTTGATTTGTATGTATTTCCTATCTTTATTCCCAATGGAGTTCCAAAGGGTCTTCCATCATTCTCCTGCCCTCCATTTTATCTTCAAAACAGCCCTGTGAGGTAGGTTAGGCTGAGTGTGCGACTAACTCAAATAGTTTTCAAGGTAAAGAGGAGATTTAAACCTGGGTCTTCCAGATTCTAGTTTGACACTTTAACCTGTTTGTTAGACTGGCTTTGTAACCTTTTCTTTTGCTGTAAACAAAAAAACCTTCGCCCCAAAATGTGGCAGCTGTCCCTTTATATTCTGTGGCTGCATTTCTGAATCTGCCCTTTGGATGGCCCTAGAAAACAGTTGTGGCCATGTGGAACTCTGTTGATTTTTTGTAATTCAGTTCTAGTTGCGCAAACAGGATGTAAATATTTATTCCTATCTCTGTTGTTTCTGTTTGTATATAGAGAAGGGCTTTATAGTGCATTTATTCAGTTTATATATATATATATATATTTTACCTGTTGATGCTAATGATATAGTAGGCAAAAATCTGATTAAGGCTGAGAGTAAAATACATGGGGATCCTGAAGACTGCATTGGATAAAGCCAGAATTATCAGAAGGAAAGATTTTCAAAGGTGAAATGAACAAACTTGATGTTGGCTGGGTTTTTTAAGGTGATGAAGGTTTATAAAATTTTAAAGATGCCTACATGTTGCCTTTTGTCAGAATCCTGAGAGCTTTTACAAAATATGCACTAGGCGTAAGAGCTGAAGGAGTATTCTCCAGTGAACACTTGCAAACTGTTACTTTTATTGGGCACAGCTGTTGCTGATTGTGGGTGGAAAGAATGGTTGGTTGCTTGAATGCTACCTCGTTGTCTTATAGCATGTTTTTTAACATAATAGCTGTGGGGAAAGAAGAGCAAATGAATATCGCAGGTACAAAACATCATATCAGCTGTTAGCTTCTATTGTCTTTAGGGCCAAGAGTAAAAAAAAATTGGTAAAATTCAGGGACCAGACTTTTTAGGAGCTTGCTTGGAAAGAAAAGCAAGAAATGGGCACCTGAGTATACCACTGCAAAGAGGAAATCTGTGCTGGATGCTTTTGTTCCGATCTCCCCACAAATCCTTGTTAATGCATCCTTGGGCGATGGGAAGACTCAAGCTTTCTCGAAATGTTTGAAAAATACAACATACAGAACACCAGTAAAACCCTATTACATCTAGTCAGAAAATCCATATTGAATTGCATTATTCTCACTTACCAGGGTCAAACTTATACCCAAATATCATGAATTTCATTTAGGACTCAGCCAAAAAAACTTTTGGAAACAGGTCAATTGACCCAATTCATGGAAGAGAAGCTGAGGGGGTGCCTGTGTGCTTTTTGGGTCAGGTTGTTCCATAACGTAGTGGCAATCACTGAAAATGCCACTGAGTTCCCAGAAGTTAAATGTCTCTTCCAACAGATATTTCCATCTAAAATGGATGGGCAAAGTGAAGTTTGCAGGTGGGTCTATACAAAAAGGAAAAGTCTGGGCTATGGCAGGGTTTACAACCAATGCCATGAATTATGCCCAGAAATAAAATAAAACCTAATGTAGTTGTTTTAGAACAGGAATAATGTGAGTACATTGCCCTGCACTCTCTTGACAGCTGAGCTGCAGCATTCAGCATTCATTTGGGCTACTTTCAAGGGCAGCTCCATATAGAATGTGTTACAGTAATCCATTCTGAAAACGTAATAGAGTGGAAAGTTTCCTAATCACATGCAGTTGATAGAACGTGTTTTTGATCACTGCATCAACCTGCTGTTTCAGAAGAACTGCAGGGGCCAACAGACTTCCTAAACTTTTCATCTGATCAGATAGGACCAACATAATCCCACTCAGAATCAGTGAATCCAAACCCCAAAGGATATCTGTTTTCCCATCGAACGCGCAATCTGTTCAGGGGCTTTCCTGATTGGCTGCTGTGTTGTGTTGGGGCGGGATTTTTTTTATTTTTAACCTTGCGGATCCTCGTCTGTGCAAGCATGCACAGAACGATTCTACGCGGAGACGAAGAAACGGGTGATTAAAGCAAAGCTCTGTTTCCGCGCACTTCCATGTAGTCGGATCCACGTGGGGAATCAACCAGGGTTGAGTAATCTGCTGTGCATGTATCTGAGATCTCTGACTTGGGGCTAGACTCACCCTCAGTCCTTTTCTTCTGCAAAATGGGTCAGTGGTTTTCTACAATATCTACAAAATACTTATTCAAAATGTACAGAATGTATGCATGCTGTGCATCAGACTAGTAACTAATCTGCTGGACTCACCTGCTTTAGTTATTGGCATGCCTTTCTGATTATTGCTTTGCACTTGTATGCAGCTTAATTTAGATTATATCTAATTGTAAATGTCTTGATATCATGCATGGATAGTATTCTTTGGTGGCAGAAGATTTCAAGCATTTTCAGTGACCTCCATTTTCTAATCTGTCAACTTTTGTCCAAAATATATTCCTTAATAGTCATTTTCAGACCAGCTTTGTCAAGTGGATTCTTTTTTTTTGCCATCAAATTCCAGCTAATTTATGGAGACTCCACAGGAGTCTTAAGGCAAGAGACGTTCAGAGGTGGTTTGCCATTGTCTGCCTCTGTGTAACTTTGGTGGTTTCTCATCCAAAGCTGGTCAAGACTGACCAGTGGATCATTTGACTCTGTTTTTTAAAAGTAGTTTACATAATCGTTTATGAAAATAGTTTACGTAAACCCATGGTTTAGTGCACTGATCTTCAGTTGGTGAGAAAGTACCCACAACTGACTCAAACACTGACCTAAATTAGGTTGGACTAGTGATGTAGTATCATAACCAGTTTAAGAGGAGGAGAAAGATTGAAAGGAGGGGGAATACATGTACAATCAAATATAAAAATTAGTCCTATCTTAAGTTATAGCTGAATCCTGTTTTTGAAAAAAGTACTTCTTGTCCCTTTAATTGTAAGACCATGGGTGACATAGAGAAAGTGACTGCCAATTTATTATGTAGGCTGTCACTGTTTGGGGATAAAAGAATTAAAACAGCACCTTGCCTGAAAATAAAAAAAATCAGTTCTATGACAGATATTAGAGAACTGCTGAAATTTGTTTTTTGCCTGAGACATGTAGTCCCAATGTGACAGACTAACCCCCCCCCCCCCCCCCGCAGAATAAGGATAGTCTGATCAGGTGAGATGACCCCATTCTTGCTTTCGATGTGGCTGGCCACAAAGTTCCTTCGCTATAAGTACTTAACAGAATTTCCTCCTTCGCTTAGTCATTCAGTCTTTCCTTCTTAGGCAGAACAGCCTCTAGCAAAAACAGACTGTCTTCAAATTTTAGTGGGTGCCCTCCCATCTACTGGCATAGATCATACTCGATGCAGTCCACTTCTCTTGTTACCACTCTGGCAATTGGTCCTGTTGATTTGTTTGCCCACAGAGCAAGCAAGCATTTGGCAGTGATGAGTTACATTAGCTGCCACATAACCACCTGCTTCTCCCTGAGAGGAGATGGGGATTGTGCCTGGCAAGTGGACAAATCAATAGCAACAAGAAGTTCAAAGTCACTAGCAATAAGACCCTTCTAATGCACTGTGATCTTGAAAGCCCCCAAAGCATGCTGACCCTGGGCTGTAACACCCCTTATTTCTTCCATCCCACCCCTGTTGGGATACATTCTCTGTTTGCTGAAGTTTTTGGATGCCAATCAAATGTGATTTCACTAACCGGGCATTATATAAGTTAGTCTCAAGAAGGGGATGAAGGGTGGCTCACAAATTATGCCAAATGGCATGATGCAAGTGATGAAATCAGTTTAATTCAGAATTGGGTTGTGGAAGCTCATGTCTTGGACTGTGAAGTCAGAATTGATACGGGATTTTGTGAAAATACTGTCTTCTAATCCCCTTCACAGTTTGTCTACTGTAAAAGCACGTACTGACTGGAAATGGTCAGCCATCCATGTTATAAACAAAAGACAGAAGGAGTCCCTCCCCCCCCCCCCATAGCTTTTCCCCAGTACTTCAGATATCAGTGGATGAGCAGGTAAATAAGAAGGCAAGATGTTTTTTCTCTCCATCTGCCCACTAGCTATCTGCATCTCCGCCTCTGTAGCAGCTACATATTAGTTAAGGAAGTTAGGAAGGGAAAAGAGAAGATTTGGAAGAAGAGTCTTTGTTTCTCATGGCTAGTCAGACTGAGCTGGAAATAATTGTGGTGTATGTAATGCTTGCCTTCAGACTGAAGGTAAATATTTTAAACCACTGAAGCAGTTCCAATGGCGTTCCTGGCCCTGGCTGTTGTTGTAGCCTGGCTTCAATAGCTTCCTAAAGACTTTGAGTTTGAATCTCATACTGAGTCACTCCCTCAGGCTTCAGTGAAATGTCAATCAAGGAAGACGTGTAGCTTGTTAGTAGAGTGTTTAGTTTACATGCATGGCATGCTATTTTTGATTCTCAGCCTTTCTAGTTATGTGGAAACTGAACTGTTCTAGAAGTAGTTCTCCAGAAGGTCTTGAGATCCAGAACTAATCAGAGTGGGCAACAGTGGATCAGATTGGCCACTGGCTGGTCCCGGTACACACTGTCATTAATTTCTAACCCTATTAGATATTGATTTGGACAGATCAGAGACAACCAAACATGATGCCATGTTGCATAATTTGTGCATTTGTAAGTAATACAAACAGGTGTACCTTTACCATAGTAAGCCCAATGATCAAGAAAACAAGTTTGGGTTAAAGTTTGTTTCATCCAGAAGTACAAAAGAAGATATAGTCATTGCTCTTTATCTCACTCTATATTAAATTAAAATTTGTGACTGCTTTATTTTACTAAAGACCTAATATGTTATAGAAACATGGAAATAGAGCCAAAGAGGTTAATAAAGAAGGCATTCTATGCAGGACAGTGTTTAGCATTTTGTTTAGCGGCTACATCACAGGGATTTGTGATGGAGTTTCCAAAAACAGAGCTCTTTTTTATTTAAAGCTGACAGTTAGTAAACAGATCCCATTCAATAAAAAGATAAAGTACATGAAGACTAAATTACTACAGTGATTCATTTCCCAAGACACCTGCCACTTGATCCCTGGAGTTTAATACAGTGGCAGCATAGTTGTCCAACTTGTCTCTGGGTATCCCAGTAGTGAGTTGTTGTTTTTTTACCAGTGAGCAAAGCAATTATGTTTGCCTGTTTCATTTTCTGGGCACAAATTGTGAGGGCCTATAGTTTTTTTCATGCATGCTTTCTGGGTTGGTGACATGGGTGGACAACAGGATCATGAATTGGCATCAATTTGAATAACTGCTCTTGGAAGTACTTTCAACTTCCCTCCTCTTGTGATTCCCAGAAATCACACAAGTATTTAATTTTTGCAGTTGCTGAACATATTTCATAACCACCCCCTCCCCCTGAATGTAATAACACAGTTGAGAATAGAGTAATATGTGGCAGTGTCAGGGGAAGCAGGACTGGGAAGATGTATTTGTCCTGTGCCTGTGTAATGGCATTTCTGCTACCAGTTTTCATTGTGAACCTACATTACTAATATATTTTTGTTACCTTTGCTAATGGGATCCTGATGCGACAGCTGTATAGTCCAAGGAAGTCAAACTTGTCCAGTATGCCATCCAGGATTTTAATAGAACAAACCATCCGGTTCTCTGTCACATCTCCGCATATCTAGCTAGGATTGGCATGCTAGTGGGAAGGAAGTGCTTAAGTATGTTTGCTGATTTGGTACTTTGGAAACTGAAGAGGTGTTGCTAAGCTAAGGGAAGTCTGTTGTTCAAGCAGGCATTTAGGTAGAACATAAGGATTATCCAGAAAATTATATGTTTGCAAGCTTGGTTTAAACAGTTGGAGAAGATGCTAGAGAGGCTAATCAGACATTTAATAGAGGAACACCTAGCATGTTAAGATCTAATGAAAGATAAAGGGCACAGTTTCTTTAAAGTGAGATCATGCTTAGAAATGTTGATTGAACATTTTGATAAATATATCCACAAGCACTGACAGGGGAAGCTGCATACATAATTTACTTGGATTTTTTAAATCCTTGGAAATGGTACAGCACAAAGAATAATCTGCGGTATAAGTACTTCACAGCATAAAAAGCTGGAGTTTAAAAAAAAAAGAAACAAAAGAAAATAAAATATAATCTTTTATATTGAAGTTGCAAAAGATTAGTAAAATTTGGCAGGGAAGAATAATTGTTTTTTCCCCCTGTAAATATTGCACTCTGAGAGCAGAGCAGGAACTTTTCAAAAGCTGAAGATTTGTGAAATTAAGCACAAGGTTAATCAGATATATATATTTTACAAATGGAGTCAGTTGTTCCATTACTAAAATTTTACATTTATGTTTATTTCAGTTGGAGTTGAAGCATGCTTAGTTAGGTTGGGTGGCTTGTGGCCAGTGCAGCTTTGAGAAAGTGTGGGATACAAACAAAACATATAGCATTTTCACTAAGGAATTTTCAAGTATTTCTAAAGTGCTACTTAGTGTGTTTGTACATTCACTAGTTACTTGTATCTCAGCAGAAGGCTATACTTTGGCTGTAGGTCAGTTCTCTAGTGCGACAGTGGTAAGAGCTAATAGTGTCCTTCAGCAGTGTTGACTAGACTGAGGAAGGTGGCAGATCTGAGTCCTCATAGCTAGATTGGTCCTCACACATTATGTAAGTTTCTCAGTCCAGAGGCATTATGGATTGCTGTGTTAACTACTTATAGTTCTCTATAACTAGCAGACAGGCAGCCCATCCAAACGGAAGGCGGCAGGCCAAGGCACTGCATGCTTCCCTAAGGCTTCCTGGCAGCATGGGAAGCCTAGCAAAGTACAACAGTCTCCCAGCCACCAAAAAGCCTGAATGGGCTGCAATGGACTTACATCATCAAAAGGGGGGTGGCTTAAGTCTGAACTGCAACCCACTGGCAAAACACCAGCAAAATCCTGGAGGGAGCCAATTAATGTCGGCTCCTCCCATGGTGACATTCCTGATCCCCCCCTGGTGGTGGCAGGGCCCCTAGGATGCTGGTGCAGCATCCAGCACTGCATTCCAGCACCAGGGGGGCAGTGGTGGCTGCATGCCAGCAATATCACCCCTCCCTGGGGTAAGTGCCCTAGGGAGAATGAATCCTCCCACGTGGTGGCACCCCACTCCCAAAAATAGATCCCCCCTTTGGATGGGGATCTCAGAAAGACAACACACAGCTGCTTGTTCAAGTTTTTGTTTATTTTTATTTATAATCCACCTATCTCATTGAGACTCTATAAGAACAGTGCTTTATAGTTTTATAGCAAATATCAAGCTGGTAGATATGGTATAATGATTAGGAGATAAGGAATTAATGTCTAAACAATTTATTTAATTTTATTAACTTTATTTATAGCCCATTTTCTTTGAGATTCAAGGCAGATTGCAATGTAACAGGAACAGTAGGAGACAGCAGTTTAAGACATGAAATGCAAGCAATACAAAATCTTGATTACAGAAATTAAAAACAATGCCATAGTATTGCATTATGATTATTCTTTCAAATAGTCATCGTATAATAATCTTTCTAAAATTCAAGTAATTCTTTATATGCCACCCCAGTACTACTGAATGAGAAAACCCAGTAGGGGAAAAGTAGTCTCAGAGTGTTGGTGGAAAGAATGGTTTTCTGCTCAGTGCAAAGACCCAAAGCTAAACTGTGTGGGAACTTTTGAGGGAAAAATTCAACCATAAATAATTGTTATTACTTGTTTATAATACTCAGGTATCATACCATCACATATTTTCCTCTTCCCTCAGTTGTTAAAGGACACAAGGACAGTGATATAGATTTTGGATGGGAGAACATCGAAGTAACAGGGTTTTTTTGTAATGCTTTTTGTATTTACAAACTGTGCAAGTGGATCATATTGGAACCAGACACCCCTATGGCAGGGATCCGCTATCCCCAGGTCTCATTTTCAGAGGGATCCCTTGTTTCACAGAGGTGCTTTACTTTCAACTAATTCATAAATCTCTCTGCCCGATTCTCAGTTCGTAATAAAAACTTTTCCAAACACTTGTCCGAGACCCTGCTGTGATCACATCATCTAACCATTTCTACCCACTAGGAATCAATCAGTTTTACAAAGGACTGTGTCTCAACTTCCATATCTATACTGTCTCCTTACCCGTTGGCTCACATTTAGCTCTATTCCTGCCCAGTCCTTTATCTGTATGCTATCACGGTCTCAGTTGACCAAGTCTGTTCTGGCTTTTCTCCATCAACTTTGTTCCTTGGCTCCCATTAAGTTAATTAGCCCCTTTCAAAGAACTTCCCTGCTTTTCTGTTATTTAGGCAGGCATTCTCTGAACAAGAAAATTCTCAGAATTTCCCAGCAATGGAATATTGATCTAAATCAAGATCACAGTAGATGCTGTTCTGTTTCTTTGTTGTCCCGACTTGGGTAGCACCTCAAGGACAGAGCCACATTGCGGCAGGAATAAGGCCTGAGTTGAGAATCACCATGGAGTACGTTGGTCCACAGAATCAGGGCATCAGCAACAGGCTCTAAAGCAGATTCCACCAAAAACAGCAGTGTGAAAATGGTGTAAAATAGTTTAAAACGGTGTAAAAGGGTTCACCCCGTTTTCATACCACTGTTTTTGGCCCTTGCGGAATCCACCTAAGTGTGGCAACGTGTTCCTACAGAGATCAGGACCAGCTTGAATCTTTTCTTCTGGAGCAGGTTCAGCACAGCCCCACATCTTAGAGCAGACCTGGGCATTATACGGCCCACGGGCCACATCTGGCCCGCCGGATGACCCTGACTGGCCCCCCTGCCTTACTGGGGAGCGGGGCGCCTTTGAAAGCCCCGCAGAAGCCGGTTGCCTTGGCTGCCGGCTTCTGCGGGGCTTTCAAAAGCGCCTGACCCCCTGCCTTTTGGCCTGGCCCTCCACAATATTTTCTGTTTCTTATGCGGCCCCATGGAAAAAATAATTGCCCACCCCTATCTTAGAGCAAAGAGCATCACTTAAAGTGCCTATGCTGCACTCCTGTGGTCCTCCTGTGGTCACCTAGTGGGTCCATATAGAGCTAAGCAACTGTGGCCCCACGGTCACTGGAGAGTGGTAATCCTTCAGGAGACTCTGGCTCAGAACTTCTTGGACGAGGGCTGCTGGCTTTAAGTTTAAGCCCAGAGGTGCTCCTTCTTTTACAATGGCCCCTTCCGCACACGCAAAATAATGCGTTTTCAAACCACTTTCACAATTGTTTGCAAGTGGATTTTGCTATTCTGCACAGCTTCAAAGAGCACTGAAAGCAGTTTGAAAGTGCATTATTCTGCATGTGCGGAATGAGCCAGTGTGTTTTTCCCTGAATGTAGATGCTGGCTTGACAGATAATCTACTTAGCTCAGATTGTTACCTTCTTGTATGAGACAAAACCTGCATTGTTCAACTTCTAGCCAGAGCCTTTGTTGTGCTTACTGGATAGAGACATAGGATCCTACAATAATATTTCTTCCTTTTCTTTCTGCAGTTTCACATTGTAAGGTCTTTGCGACGGAGACTTCTGCTTTATTTTGCCTAGATAGTGGTTTCTTATGAAAAGAGCTGGCAGAAATAATACTAGTAAGAAACATCCATTTCATTTAGTTACTGATAAGAAATGTGTTCAACTGGGGGAGGGGGGTTGCCACTGACTTCAGAAAAAGTTAATCCTTTTCGGTCTGTTAGAGAAAATGACAGAAATAAGGATACCATGTTTGTTTCAAGAGGGTGTGAATGTGACAGCAGTTTTGATCATTTAAAATCTGTGTTTGTTGATACAAGACTAGTTAAGTGTATTGCTGATTTAATAAATGTTGATGGTAACATTTTAGAAGCCCTTTGGCATCTAAACAGAACTAGTGTTTGATGTAACAACAGTGACAAAAACAGTTTTCCTTTTTATGATAAAAGAAAATGTATGTGTTGATCTGCAAATACGAGAGATTGTTCTGAAGAGGCTAGCAAGTACTGCAGAGGGTTTTTTTTCCTGTCAACTGATCCCCCCCACCCCCATCATTAAGTTTAGAGTAAAGGGAAAAATCCTTCTATGTTATGTCATTGTATTCATCTGTCATAATTTTTGTTGACAGTCCTCGACATGCACTATGCTTTACAGTTCTAACAAGAGAAAAGACCAGCCATTAAGTTTACGTTTTGTTGTTTTTCAATAAAGTCACATATCAGGAATAATGCTAGGGTTATGCTAATAAACCATATATAATGCTGGTCATCTGGGAGCAAGAAATATTTCCTAACTGGTTCTAAAGGGAAATAATGTTACAAAAAGGAGAGTGATTGTTATTTACGCAACGTGTGTTGGTTTGTGTGTCAACATCACAAAACATCTTTTACGGAGCTGAGCATACTAAATCTTTAGCCTTGATCGTTGTTATTTTAAAGTCTTTTGTAGATATGGTTTTAGTAAAGGATTCTCATGTTTTCCTTTATAGAGTATTCAGTTTTGGGATCCTGTCTTAAATGTGGTTGTCCTAATATTGACACGTTCCTACCTTTCTCTGTTAAGGACTAGAAATAGCTGGACCTTTTCAGTTGCAAAATTAAATTAAAACTAGATTTGCTATGTTTAAATATTCAGCTAAAGTTAGTTTTAATGTGCCATTAAATGATGTTTTATTTATTTTTTACACTGAATATCCTGTTGTTTCATTCCAAGTAGCTTAAAAGCCAACTTGTAGAAATTAATCCACATAATCACAATCAGAGCTTTAGTTCATCTGTCGCTGAGATTTCAAAAATCTTTCTCAGACTTTGAGAAAACATATGAGGATATATTAAAAGCATGGTTAAGAGAAGGTGGACATTGTGGTCAGAAACAGTCAGCCCAGATCAGATTCACAGACTACTCTTACTTCATGACATTGATTAATGTTAAAATTCTCATAAGCTTGCAAGTATGCTATTGCAAGATATTGAAATAGGCATACTAATGCATATATGTCACAGTAATGTCTGAAACTTGATCAATCATGATAATTCTACAGATTTCACTATGGCATTTTAGATATACTTATGTCATAGGATTACTACATTCTCTGTAGTGGCAGGAAATCTCCCACCTCCTCGCTACCACTACCTAATGCTGCACAACTAGGTGGTGCAAGAAGAAGGCATGTGGCATTGAGGAACAGTTTCCAGCATGATCTAGAAGTGATATCATTACATCTGGTGATGCTCTAGCATTCACCCAAACTCTATGGTGAATTCTAGAGCATCACCACTCTTCCCAGTGATGCCACTTTCAGGTCATGTCTAAACCTGCCAGTTGTACAACCTCCCCCTCTTCCACAAACACAGCTTATGATCCCATCTCCCTACCCATTGCCATATAATGTGGCAGTGAGGCTTATCTCTGACATTTACAAATATGGCATGATAAATGCTCTTCAATGACAAGCCATGGAACTCTGGGCATTTTTGAGATTTATTGGTAAATGTTATTGCTGAACATTTCTATCTGGGATACTTTTGGATTATTGGTAAATGTCGGCTATTGTGATCTTTCTGACACTGCAAGATGCACACTGTTTAGTATTTTAGCTTCTGATAGATGATACATGCAGACCTTAATTGTTTTGTCAGCGTTTTCAGGATCTGAGAATCACTTTCACAAAGCAAAACTAATGGAGGACTGACAAACGTTTATGTCATTTCATTACATTTTTTTAAAAAATGAATTTTACACATATTTAAAACACAGGAATCCTGTGCACTTCCAGATTCATTCACTTTGACAGATTTAGATTTGCACTGAAAACTGTTAACATATTTTTGGAATCTTAGTAGTAGTCACTGAATTTTTACGTGCTAACTTTGTGTTCCTAATTAGTTGGTATGTAAAGACCATGTCAAAATGTTGCAGTTTATCCGTTAGTGCCAAGGAGGAGAAATTTGTTGATTGGCCCAGTCGAACAGGAGTACTGCACCATGCAACAATACTGTAGTTTGGTTTGGTGAGGTTTCTGAAGGGATAAAAATCACCTTTCATTTTCCAGAAACCTCCTCCCATTCTCTACAATGTAATGATAAAGTACTCAAGTTGAAATGCAGCTGTCCTAATTTTACTTTAACACTGTAGGATCAAAAGTTAAGCAGCGTTGACCCCCTCTTTTAGAAAAGTCTGGGGTAACTATCCATCCTGCACCCGAGCCATTTATCATGGATGGACAACGTTTCTTGAATATGGGATGAAAAAAAAGTTTCCTTTTTCTTCTTCCTCCCAAAACTTTTCTCGTCTACTTTAAGAGTAACAAACTCCTTCTCTGTGGTCTGAGAAACAATGAGGAATCTCAGCTGAAACTCAGAGAGGTGGAAAACAGGAAGAAATATTTCTGCTCTTCAGCTCTCCATGGTCCATCCTGAGTCTAGGAGATGTCACCTAGACAATGAAGAAAGATGGAGGAATATTTTGATGTAATCCTATGCAGAGTTATTCTAAATCCATTGCGATCAATGGACTAACTAAGTCCATTGAGATCAATGGATTTAGACTGGAGTTTTTCTGCATAAGACTGCTCCTGCTCAGTCTTGTAGATTTAAAATTCAGGGAAGTTATCTTGCTGCTTTTCAAAGCTTTCTGAGACTAGAGATTTTGGCTCTTTTCTAGGCTTGGAAGATAAGCAGGAACTTCCATCTCCACCCAGTCCCATAGTCTAATGGCTGTCATGGAAATTGAGGGCTTCCAGGCAATGCACAGGACTTCTCTCTTGGCTTCTTGGGATTTCTCCCCTTTGGAGGAGAAGTGGATATTTTTCTCCAGGTTTCTCCAGTTCTGCAAACATCTCCTTCTGGTTTGTAGATAGTCCTGTTTTCCTAGGCCTTTTCCATACACACAGCTTGCCACAGACTTTCCCTTGGTCAGACCTTGTGTCTTGGAAATGTTTTCTGTGAAACCATTTTGCACATCTCCTTTCTTCTCGTCATTCCCCCATCCCCCTGCCAGGTCTGCTCAATTGCATTTATTTCACATGCTACTGCAAAAATGAGTTATTCCTTGTGGTTGTGGAATGTCATCCATCACACAGAAAAACAACCCTCTCCCATTTTTTTTTTTCTTTTGGACAGGCACTCTAGGGTTACTGCGTATTTACAATGAATCAGTAATTAAAAAAATGCCCCCACCTGTTTTTCTATCATTGAAAATTATCCACTCAAAATGGAAGGCAAAAGAAAACTGCTGGAGTAGGCACCATTACCTGAAGGAACAGAAACACACTGTCTACCCCCACCCCCCCACCCCCCAAAAAGACACGCTTTTCAGCCAAATCGGAGCACGGTAATGCATAATCATTACTGCGACAGTCCCTTGTCAATGGGACTGGCTCCTAATAGCAGACACAAAGTCTAGCTTCCCCTTAACATTAAATCGCTAATGTGATAAGACAAAGAGAGAAAAATTCAATTCCTTTTGAAAACAGAGAAGAAGAGGGAGGAATAAATGGCTGATGGGGAGGTTGGGTGACTACATGGAAGCATGAATAAGAGCCAGATGTTTGATTGGGCAGAAAAATAAAGACCATTTCAACACGATTGCACACTCAAGGGAAGCTGGCTCAGAAATGGATTGAAAACAACATTGCTGTAAAAATGCTTTGGAAAACTGGAGTAAAAATTAAGGGAAAACATTTCAGGAAATAAACAGAAGAAAAATGAAGTGAAAACATCTCTAGAATCACATGGAATTAAAAGAAAAAAGTAGCATTTAGCAGCAAGATATGGTGTAAACAACTCATGTAGAAAACTTTATCTAGTGATTGGCACATGGCCATGTTTTTTACCATTAGAAGGTACAAGCTGGGGGTCTGCAAGGAATAGCAGGAGAGAAACAAAATAATTTGAAAATCTCCATCCTCTAGAATCTTCTGAAGGGCTTGAGGAGGCTAATTTGACTTCCCCTCTTTTTCCTTTAACTGAGGTGTAACTTCTAATAATGTTCCATTCCTGCTGGAGTCCTCTTCTTGAACGCATGAAGCTGCCTTATTAGATGACAGACCATAGGTTTATCACAGCCATAATGCTCTACTCTGCTTGGCAGCAGCTCTCCAGGGTATCAACCACAGGTCTTGGACATTACTTGCTATCTGATCCTTTTAAGTGGAAATCCTGAGGTTTGAAGCTGAGACCTTCACATGTAGAGCTGATGTTCCGCTGAGCCACAACCCCGCTCCACTGTTTATTTGTGGAGGGAGTCTTTTTCATTTGGTTAATTTATGAAGTTATATTTTTCTGCCTACTTGCAGATTCTCCCCAGTTTGATGACACTCCTGTCTTGTTTGTGGTGGCTTGGTTTTACTGATTTTGTGACTGGCACAGGGGTGAGCCACCTTACTGTGACTTAAACTTATAATAACAATATAGTAATATTACACTATAATAACGATGTAGCATTCGTTGTGAGCTTTATGCTGTGGAAAATTGAAGTAGGATTCTTGAATATGTTATTCACAACAGCGCAATTATTTTATGATAGCCTTAATCTAAACCTAATGAAACCTAGATGAGCATTCCATTCATTTGAACCTACAAGATCATTGAACCTAGTTGTTAACCAGATGTATTTAATGATACTTGTGAAGATTTGCAAGACCTAGAAAATCTTCTGATGAAGTTGTGCCGTAGCAGTTTTATAATGACTCTTGCCACTTTGACAGATTATTTAATTCTAGGTGTTAGGCAAAAGATCATTAAATAACGCAAGATAAAGGATTCAACTCGGCAAATTAGCTGTAAGATTCTCCCCACCACCAAAGAAAACCTACACATGCAGACTTGGGAAAAATCAGCAAATTTAATTCAGATTCTGCTGTACAGATGCTTACTATAAAGAACTAGAAATTACATCTCGTCTGCCAGCTGTTTGACCAGCACCCATGCAAGGGTGGCAATAGCCACCTCTAAATTTGTTGCTTTGCCATCCATGCAGAGTCCTTTTTTTACACACCAGCGGTTGGAGCCAGCTGGAAGTAGCATTTCAAATTAATGACACTACTTTGAGATTTCTCTTGAATCTAACAGGAATTATTTCAGCTGAGTGCCTAATGTTTAGGGACATACGGGTTGGAGAGAAGTTTGCTCCAGTGGGGTCAAGGATATTGTTTCTCCCTAGAGGTAATGAAGTATAATGGAATCTCTAAATGCCTGTACATTTAGTTTCCTAATTTTTACCATTAGCATTCTGAGAGTTGAAATTGTTTGTACAGATTGGTAAATTAACCTTTTTAATTCTTGTTTTCTTTAGAAGAAAACTTACCAGTGCATCAAGTGCCAGATGGTTTTCTACAATGAATGGGATATCCAGGTTCATGTTGCAAACCACATGATTGGTGAGTGAAGTACTAAATCTTGTTGATGATAGACAGTCTGTTCTCCTAGCTGTATTCATCATTGCCTGTAAAATTAAACAGAGTTAAGGAGAAATTAATTGTGCAACCGTCAATGGTTTACCCAGGTGTGATAGATTTTTTTTTAAAAAAAATATTATTAGGCCTAATAAAGCATTAGCCTGTTTTATTTTCTGCAAGGGCTAGTTTAGACTTCTGCAGAGAATCATATACTACTGCCAGTGAAAACACAAGTGATTAACAAATTAAACTTCTAATCATTTTTGCATTATTGAAAACAAACTAACAGGAATGGTTAATGAACTGGTTGTTAGCTTTCCACAGAGTTTTAGACAGGTTTTAATTTCAGAAGTTATTATGGTAATGACACTACTGTGTGCTACTCGAGCACCTTGATACCAACATCAGAATTGGCAAGTTTTGTCACTAAGAAACGTAAATAATTCAAATGGCCATAAAAATAGGAATATATGTTGTGTTTAAACAGCCTGAAAACAATCCAAAATGGCTCTCTCAAATGAAATAATACATTTAATTGAAAAAAATATTCTGAAGCTCTTTTATTCATAGTATTTAGAGTTTGCAGATGCAACTTTTTAACATTAATTTGTTTTTTATAATATGTACGCGAGGCAGCTGAATTTAGGAAATAGCGTAAGAGACACAAAGCATTTTCTTTGAATAGTCATATTTTGCTATTATTTGCTTATTCCCCTGAGGTTATCTGTAATGTTTTTAATTTGGTTACCACTTAGTAATAACACTGAGGGTTCTGCAAGCCAATTAAATTTATCAAGCACATCTTTTTCCCACTAATAAAACAATATTGCATTTTGTCACTGCCTTTTTTCAAAAACATTTTCCTAGTTCTTTCACAGTTTATTTAAGCGTCTGTATTGGGAACTTTTTGCAATACATTTATCCCAGCAACTATTTCTGTTGCTGAATGTGCATTTAGTGAAAAAAATTATCTTGTTAGATCTGTTCTCAGAATACTACTTTTGATGTTACAAGCTAATTTTAGGTGTTTCATCACTGTTAAATATGCATGACAAATTTATTGTATAATTTAAATTTAGTTGGGCAGCGCAATCTAGATGGGGGGGGGGGGAATGAGGCTGGGGCCAGCATGGCAGAGACGGCAGCGCAGTGCCTCCAAAGTGAGAGAGGAGAGAAATCGAAAAACCGCCCTACTGCCTTAATTGTTCCATTGTGGTGTAAATCGGCAGCCACAGAGGGGGCACTCCTGGGCTGGAAAAGTAAAGTTGGTTCCACCCCCTGGAATGCCCCTGGCCCACCCCTCCCTGAGGTGGCTTCTTTGTGAATACTGGCATAGCTCCCCAGCAACACTCACTTCTGATTGCCACAGATCTAAGCAGCACCCACACGCTGTCATCTTTGATGTTCCCACCAGCAAAGGGGCAAATGCACCAGCACAGGCCTCTACTGCACCCAAATGCCAATTCGGCCCTCCAATCTGGGCTGTAAGTTTTATAAAATGCAGGCTAAAAAGCCTTACTGTGCAATTCAGAGGGAAGGGACAAAGCCACATTGGAAGTGGGGGAAGGGTTGCGCCAGCTCCCATGTCACCAGCACCATGCAAAGTGTCATGGACGCTGAGGGACATATTCAGTGGTAGGGTACTGTTGCGCAGGAACCAGAACATGTTCTTCAACACCATTGTTCCTCTGCTGCAGGAGGCTGTACTGGCATTCCAAAGAGTTTTCCCAGGGGTGGAGCCGACTAGTCGACTCGCAGAGGACTTTCATCCTAAGAGCGCACCCATGCTGACAGCCAACTTACACCAGCAAAAAGTGTAGCCTAAGTCAGTCTTCCCAATGGTATTTTTCAGGCAGCCAGGGTTCCCCCCCCCTTTTCGTGCCACCTGAAACCCCACTGGAGATTGCACAGATGCACTGCCACATTGCCATCCCCAGCTGCCAGTCTACCACCACTGCCTTTGGATTGTGCTGCCCCGTGATAGTTCAGTTCTGTGAGCTCAGGAGTACTGGCCGGATGGTGTAAGCTGAGATAACCCAGCACATTTTGATGTCTGAGACAAAAAAATCCAAATCAGTATAATTATAACTCTATAATTTGCTACAGTTCATCAACACCATAAAATCAATGGCATATGGTGAGCCATTTAATCATTCCTAATAGGTAGGATCAGTATGGCCATGGAGCTCACAGCAGTACTGGAGCAACAACTTCTTTGCACATCAGGATTAATATGTACAACAATGTGCAAGGAACGTTACAGAGTGAAGGCTGGAGCAGAATATAAAGTAACTTTAGAAGGGGTAAAGGCTGAGCTCAAAAAGTTTTAAGAATTACTGTCCTGTGGCATTGTTTCCTGAGCAATGTCAGAGCAGTAAAGAGTTGTAAGCACATGATGCCATTGTAATTATAATGTTGGAGGCTACTGTATTCATTACTGCATTTCAACATAGGAAATAGGTTGCGCTCAGATCACAACATGGAAATGTTAATCAATAATTTATACTTTAAAATATTCTGATAGGAGAAGCCCCCCTCCCCAAAACATCTCCTTCTCTCCCCTCCCTCCCATGTCTTAATGTTTGAATATTTTTAATGAGATATTCAGCCAGCAGTAGAAAGAGAATACTTGACAAAAAGAAAATTGACACTTCTCTGTGTGGGTTCAGGATCACTCTCGAATGTCAGGGTTTCATAGGGTGTGTTTACTTGCCACCCACTTTCCACCTGCCTCTGATCATTTGGTGCAGAAACAATCAAGTTTTTTTTTTAGCAGGTAAAACTAGATTAAGCCATACCAGAATCTGACTACAAAGGGGGTAAATAAATATAGAGGGTTTTTTTGTTTCCTTTATCAAAGTTAAACGAATACTTCAAGTCATTCCTGATCTGACAAAATTTGGCCACGGAGTTATAGCTTCAGAAAGGCTTAATGTGCCAGAATGCTATGGTAGTTCTGGAATGCTAACATGTCCAGACCTAATATGACATGTAGGCACAGATAAAAGCTTTTATAGCATTAAAGATTTTCATCACAAGAATAACTTGTGAATGCAGAACTGCTAACGTTCTAAGTTGCCCTACATATTTTATACTCTGGATGAGAAAGAGGTGCTTTTTCCTTGCTGGTTGCCATGCATGATATTGTTTCATGCTATAAGCGTGTAGCATAGATTTGTGTGTGCTTACAATAAAATCTATCAGAAAAGAAAAAATGCCACCACAGAAAGCGCACTACGATTTACAGGTCATGTTTTGATAGTCTGTATTCATCGTAAGATTCTTATCAGTAATGTTTGTCTTTGGTGTTTGAGATACAACTCTGAAAAAGCACACAGATTACTTCTAGTGCAAGAAAGGGTTGGAAGAATTATCATGCCTTAATTACATGTCCTAAAATGTGGATTCAGTTTTGCCTCACAGGAAGCATCTTCGTGGTTTTACTTGTCAGTGCTAATTTCTATATGGTGTTCTGATTTTGCTTTCTGCCACAATTCCCCCACTCCAGCTCACCCCCAGCCCTGGCTGCACTCCCGTTTTTCATTTATGAACTCTTTCAAGATCACACCGGCATAAAAGAGTATTACCAAAATACTAAAATATTAACTTTATTACTACGAAAGAGAAGTATGACTGGCTTAATAAATAGAAACACAAACAGTTTCTCATGGTTTCTGAGGTGTTCAAACACAGGAGACACATCTTTATTCAATTTACAGCCTTGCTGTAGTCATAGAACTATGACTTAACAAATGAATATTAAAATATGTACCCTGTAGTTTTGCTGGAGATTATCAGTTTTGTCAATCCATAAGCGTAAAAATATTAGTATTTTAGTAATTTTACCATGTTTTCACTTTTCAGGAAGTATCTTCATGTTTGCTCAATATTTTTTGAAGCCCCAAGTTATTGTTGATTCTTATTTGTATAGAAAGTGCTGTTATGTAAAACAGGGGGGAAAACTTTGGCATAGGAAGTTCAATGAAACTATTGTTGTTTGAAAAGGTATGTCAATGAGTAGGTAGGTCAGTCAGTCTTCTTGTATCCTTCTGCCTTCACCATATACACAGATGAAATTAATGAGAATCAAATCTCTGCCTTTTTAATTTAGTAAAGAGAATCTTGTATAAAATGTTGAGGCCCTGCAGCTAAAATGTGAATTTGTAAGTGCTCAGAATAAAGAGCTGGTAGGCATGAGATAATGTAAAGTGATGATACTGCCAAGAACTATTTTATGAAGGCTTAATTTTTTTCAGTCTGATAATTTTTGACCAATAATTAACAACTACCAATTATCCTGTTTTAGTTAGAAAGAAATCTCTAGCACTATGGAGTTGGCATTGCAGCTAGCGCATAAATCCCCAAAGAGGTAAATATGTTCCAAACAGCCACAGACAACTGTCTCATGAAATGTAGTGAGCAAATTTCAAGCCGCTGGCTGTGTACAACACTGAGAAGCACATTTACCATGGAGGGATGATCAGACCAACAAAGAGAATGGTAAAAGGGGTACAGGGAGACACAGTCATTGTAGTTTTCAGCTGTTGTTTCTGTCTAAAGTAACAGACATAGCTAACTGAAAAATAGTGTAAAGACTTTTGCTGATTAGGTATGATTTTTAAAAAATAGGTCTTTAAAAATCTTTCTTCTTTTGCTTTTTACTTCTTCCTGTTCTCTTTGTTATCCATACATATCTAGACTTAAAATTAATAATGGATCTGTGCATTATTTTGTACTAGACAATGTAGATATAGCATTTTGGTGAAACAAAATTATAGAACTAGCACAGGAATATGGAAACAGGAGACAACCGGTGCTTATTTAAGCTAGTTCTAGCTATTTTATCATATACACTAACTTAAAAGGACATTAAAATATGTTCTGTAAGAATCCTGCTTGGCTGCTGTTATTTTAATGTATCTGAGAAGAAAAGTTTGCTTTGGAAGAATAGTATATGAATACTAAAAGACCCAAGGCTATTCAGAGATGCCAAGGAAGATTTTCTTATATTAACCACAAGATACCAGTTGTTTACACAATGACATGCCTTTTTGGCTTGTTATGGGTACTGACCTTGTAAATCAAATAAGTATAGGTTAATGTGAGCAACATCAACAGCTGAAAAAAATATATGAAAATTTAACATCTTTGAGATCCACCCCAAAAATGTTTTCATTAACATGAATATGTATCCATATGACATGAAACAAAAACATATATAAATGGTTATAGATATTGGTCTGTTTATCGTAAGAATATGTTACTCTTCAGCCACAGGGAAACTCAAACCATATACCTTTGGGAATACCTTGTTTTTTCAGCTATATCATATGCTTGGAAAGTTGCAGCCTTCCTCAGACCCAAGTATACTTACCTATTTTCTGTGTGGCTTTGTCTGTCACTGCTGTGATTGACCACTGCCCTTTCCTATCTCTATAAGTTCCCCCTTCCTATAAAAGACTTCAGGGTCAATCCATAGAACTGACAAAAATCTGTACCTGCTGCTTGAAGAATTCATGGGAACAACATGGGATACAAGGTATGTGACAGCAGCCAAAGTGGGAAATTTGCAGGTATCAAGCAAACCCACCACCATCACTTCTATTAGAAATCTTGGAATTCAACACATCATGTAAGCAGCTCTCATAGCTACTTCCTAACTCTTCCCTTGACTGTTCCCACTTCACTTCCAGATCAGTAAACCTTTGTGTAACGTCGTTGCCAGTCCTGTTTTCTGCTCCTCTCTTCACACATTTGCTTTATCAATAAGGAGCACCTTTTGGAAACCATGTTCTGTTGATCTAGGTGTGCAGCTCAAACCTTCAGAGATTTAATTCTTCCCTCTTGCCCCAGGAGGCTGTAACTGCGCATTGGACCACAGGATTCCTTCTGTGCTTCACATCATTTGTATTTTAAGGTGGATGGCTGCAACATAATTTATTTTATAGCCATAGTACATACAATGTGTGTCAGATTTTGATTTGATTTGTTTTATACCAGCTCTATTCCAGGTACTTCTACAGGCAAACAAGGGGGCAATTGCTGCCACTTCCTCACTTTAGTTGTTAGATAAGGCCATTTATTTCTGCTGTTTGCCCATTGTACTACAAGTACCCACTTTGCCCCATATATTGCTCATGAGTTTCCCTTTACCCTCTGAAGAAATAATTTGAGAAGAGAATCAGGGGTCTTCAGCAGAATTTGAGAATCCCAGCTTCAGGGATTCTAGAACGTTCCTCTGTTCTTCTTGCTTCTTTTGTAGTAACCAGGGTGACGTGTTCATTACATTAACTTAAGAAGCATACTAGAAACATGAAGATAAATAATTTTTAAGTGTGGCAGTTAATTCTGTTTTTCTAATGCATAAATGCCTTGCTGAAATTGGCTCGTTTCAAGAGCTCATTGAAGTTTTCTTCAGTAAACCTTTCTGTCAGTAAATGTTCCTTTCACACAAACAGTGTATTCCTTCTGCTTTGTGTTCTTTGAATGTACTTCAGAATTTTTCTTCACGCATGAAATGGATTTGGATAGAACAAACTTGATACAATGCCTCATATGAAATAGAAGATGATAGCTTATTGCCTTGAAGAAATAATCTAGAGATAAAGATACATGCATCTGAAAATCTTCAAACTACTACCCTTTGCTGTTAGCAGCTCTTCATAAAACAGCTAGATGATAGCAGTGTGTCCAGTGTTTGTCATGTAAATAAGTACACTTATATCATTATGTTGATCACACAGCTCAGGTGCACAAGTAGTACTTCATGCAAGCAAAGTCTATTCTTTGCCATTCAGTTTTGAGAATAATTCCTCAACACACTGGAAGTTTTCTATTGTGATCTGTGTATGGAATGCTCTTTACTGGAAGGCAGCAAGCAAATAGCATAGGCACTTTTGGAAATGTTAACTTCAATACATAAGGCCTAGATACTTTGACATTGTCCCTCTCACGCTTTTCTCTGGCCTTATGCCAATAAAAGAATCAACACAGAAAAAGTGAGTACCTCAGAGGAAGAAAACCTCCCCGACAGCCAGAAGTTTGGAGACCGGGGGGGGGGGGGATATATGATCTAAATCATAGTTTCTAATTCATATGCACTTTTAGGTGATACACGTATTTCTATTCAGTGTGGCAGTTTGTCCTGTAAATCTAATGCCAAATAACACCCCTGCCCCTTCTCCTGATTTATCTTGCTGTATTCTGTTGCTTTCAGTTTTCTTCCACCCCTGCTCACTTCTGGTATCTGCTGAGCTAATAGAAAAATCATTAAAGTGGCAGAATGCAATATAAGGAGAGTTAAAGCTTTCTTCCCTTTATTTACGTGCTCTCAGTTTAAAAACGATACCTTTTAGACATGCCTGAAGAGATACATGTATATGGACTTCTCCCTCATGTCTAACTTGGTTCTCAGATCAAAGTCATTTTCAGGTAAATTCAGTATATACATGTGAGAAAATGGATGTTGCTTCTCTTAATTACAGTATTCCAAATAGTTTCAGAAGGTAGCCATTCTGGTCTGCACTAGAGCCAAGCACAGTAGCATATTAGAGACTAACAAGATCTTTGGAGTATAAATGTCCAACAGTCCAAGCTCTAATGAAGGGAGCTTGTCTCTCAAAAGCTCCCCCCTCTAGAAAATCTACTTGGTTTTTAATGTGTTAATGGACTCAAACCCAGAATTTCAGGTGAAATGATCGGAAAGATAATTTCCTCCTGCTTGTTAGGAGATTGTTTAATATGCTTCTTTTTTATACTAAGCATTTCCTTTTCATTTGATACTAGCAATAGTAAATGCAGGCTATAGGTGTAAAATGCAAGAATTTGGGATTAATTATTAAATCTGGTGAATTTTTGTTTTATTTAATGAAAGGTTAAGGATGGAAAAAGATTAAATCTGTGCTTTGTTTAATACTAACAGAAAGCTACCCTCATGTGGGCAATGCTAGCTTATTTGAAAAGCTCATAAAGGGTTTCTACATGGACCATACAAAAGGGATACTTTCTCTTTAATAGCCATCTGTACAGGAGAGATGAGAAGTGGGCCAGGTCATCTCTCCTCAGCTGTCATGATATTAACGTAGGTAATGGAGCAAGCTCTGCATTCTGCTGGGTGTTGTTTTTCATAGATGTTCATCGATTTAAACAGATAATTCTATTTATTTCTTAGAGTTGGTCCAAGCAAACCAGACAGAATAACAAACACCAAAGCATTTCGAATGACTTTATCTTTGTTGATTTGTAATATAACTTTTTCTCTTATAAAAAAAATGGCATTACACCTACTGTGCAGATGGCTGCATGATTTGTAAACCAGCCAAAACATTTAAACAAATGTGTGGTCTGGGGATAGATTAAATAAAGGATAAAATGGAATGTGGACCACAAATTCTAATAATCAGATGATTCTGAGTTCTGTGTAGTGTGGAGAGACAGTAACAGTGATAGCAAGGAATGCTTGCCAATGACAGCAAGGTGCCTAACAGATCACAGGATGGAGCCTGTGGCCTAGTAGGCCTCAGTTTGCAAGCTGCACATTTGCTGTACAGCTGGCAGCTCTGTGTGGGGACATCAGATAAAACTTATGTAAAATGAAGTGTTACTGCTTAGTATAAATTCAGGCAAAGAGGGAATTTGCAGACAACTGCAAACAGGGTTTGAGGTACCAATGAAGCAGATAGGAAATTGGAGGAGGCTTCAATTATCTGCACAATTTAACCAAAAATAATTGCAAAAGGAGTTTTAAAAGAGTAAGTACACGTTTAAGCATTCTGTCCCGGTCTCCATATTTGACACTGTTTATCCTTTAAAAACTGTTACCATCCTCAAAATCCTACTTGCTTAAAACTACTCCCTAAATCTTCTCTCATGTTATTATTTATTATAAAAATTATGTTCCATCTGAAACAGAACTGAAAGGCAGCAAGTATGTTAATATTAGGTTACCTGAAGCAATGGTTTGTTTTCACCTGGATTTTTTAATGCTAGTTTGGAAAAGAAATAATTTTAGAAATAAGACTTCTTTGTTTTAAAAATATGTTTCTAATCAACATTGATTAGTTTGTGCACACTTGACAACAGTAGCACTTATTTCAGAAGACATGCTGTATGTATAACACAAAATATCAGAAACATCAAGGATTTATAAAGTTATGAAGTAATATAATAAAAATGAACAATTTATTCTTGATGTCTGCAAATAAAAAGTTTATCATGGCATTTGCACATTGTGTATTTTGTCTGATCCCTTATGTTATGAAAAACATTTTCATGTTTTCTTTTTATTAAAGTGGTCTGGATGTACCAAATGTTTAAAGCATTCTTTATTGAAATAGAGATATCTCCACTAATCTGAAAAATACAAATGTTTGCTATAATTATTTATTCTCTACTTTTCTTTAAAAATTGACACATAAGTATGGAACTTAAATTGGCTTTATCCCAGACCCAATTAAAATTGGCCATGCTGTTAAGAAATACCCAAGTATTTCCTTTGCCCCACCATCCAGACTCAAAGCAAGTATCTGATGAAAAAAATCACGTGGCTTGCCATTACCATGAGTAAGGTGGACAGACATTCAGGAATATTGTGATCACTGACATGGATAATGTAACGGAAGTACCAGCCAAAGAGAATGCCATTTTCCCGCTTTTCCTTAAGATGGAGGTTAGAACATTGGAGAGAAGAGGAGCAGGGTGCATAAGAGAGAGTATTTAACAAGTTTCTTTTTACATTTGCATACCAGTGGCATCAGAAAATCATAAAATTTATACCCCTGGTTATCCATTCTTGACACCCTTGCAAATCAGGGGATAGAAGTGAATATTTGGCCTTAATTGGGAATGTTACCATTTTAAAACTGTTTTTTTCTTTGTGGAGTTCAGACTTTCATGAACTATTATTGTACAGCTTATATTCTGTCACAGGTTTTGGTTATGTCCAGCTTCACCGAAACAAGTCAAGGTTACATAGAGTAGTGCATTGAAACTCACACAATGCAACTCATACTTAATCCAGTTATGTTATAATAAATAGTGCCATGTCTGGTGCCTAGCAGAGACTATGTATTTAAGTCCTATGTTAGCTTTTCCTTGTGTTTCTCTTTGCATGTAGGATATCTGTATTTTTGATGTGTTTTTTAAAACAGCATATATAGTCTACAGATTTTTTTAAAAAAATAAAAAAGATTCACTTTCATATCAGAAAGGGAAGTCTCAGGTTAACATAGTTGCTCACATGATTTTAAACTGGCTTCCTTTTTAAAAGGCCCAATAAATGCTATGAATAGAGAACAAATAGGCAATATTTTGTGTGTGTCTCTGTATGTTAAACTTCAGCTGCTTGAATTGCTGCATTTGGTTAACTAACAGGGTTTCGTAGGTCACCTTTAGAATTTTATGCCTATGACAGCAGTAGCTACCTGCCAAGATTGTGAGGCATCTCACAGCTCTCAGGATGGAGCTTGTGGCCTGGTAGGCCGCAGTTGGAGGGGTACACATTTGCTGTACAGCTGGCGGCACTGTATGGGGCAGCAGTGTGGGCTGTTAGGGAGCTGGAAAGGAGACAAGCATGAAATTTCTTCTAACCCCAACTCTGTTTTTCTATACTGTTGGCTGCTTCTCAGTTCCTTGACAAAAAAACCAATCAGGCACCCTTTAATCCGCCTGTGATTACCAGTGGTATAAAAAGAGAAGCATAATGAGGAAAAATGCCTCGTTTTGTTGCCTTCAAAAGCCAACAAATTGGAGTTAACTTGACAGGAAGTGGCTTAATAATTAGATTATTTATTTATTCCTGACACATATCCCCCTGTTACTAGTCTCAGGAGACCCTGTAGATGGTACAATTTTCAAGCTGCCATTACTTCGCTGTCTTCTGTGAACAAAGAAGCTACTGTCTATCAGTCAATTAAATGCACTCTTTAAGCAGAGGCTGAGAAGTCCTCAATGGATAGAGCCCTGGGACATTGTGGCTGATGATTCCTTTCTCTGTACTGTACATCACACTCTCAACTACAGTCCCCACAGAGATGGAATAAAGTCATGCATTAAAATATCACTTGTTGATTTGTTTGCTAATGAAGAGCCATTGAAATGTTTATGTATTTCTGTGGCAAAACTGTTGATAAAAGGACTACTTGCTTGCATATCTTACTTTGTCTTTAGAAAATGCTTATTTAAGGTTTATCAAAAATAAGAGTAACATATTAAGGAATAAAACAGAGAGATGGGTCATATAGCTTCCTAGTGAGGCAGATCAGAGAAAACAGGCTGAGGACTAAAAGAGAAGGGGAAAGGTGATATTGGTACTTCAGGCATCTGAACTACATTAGTTGAAGCAGACCTTTGAGATGCCCCTAGACTCTTTTTGGTTTGTCCTTTACAATGTGCACATTCAACCAAAATAACGCTGAGTGTGAAGGTATGTGGTCTGTAGACATACTGTGATTATACCCCAAGACCATGTGAGTTCTTTGATATTTTCAGTTTTTATAAATTGCCTTACAGTCAGGTTTTTTTTTTTTGGGGGGGGGGGGTCCAAGTTTTGTATTTTTTGTGTTGAAGTATTACTGCCAGCCCTGTCAGCACAGTGGGGGCATGGAGGAGGCATTCCTGGGGGTGGAACTGACATTACCCGGCTTCTACCCTGCGTTTCTGGCCATTGACACCAGGGCCCAGGCCTATGGATACTTTCTGACAGCTGTGTTTGGGGGGCGGGATTTCCACCCTCCCTGTGCCACCAGAAAGCTCTCTGGAGGTTGTGGGGTGGCACTGTAGCAGTACCGTGCCTGGCCAACCAGGACTATGGATTGGGCAATCCATCTCCTAGTAAGTGTATGACTGACCGGGGGTGGGGTGGGGGATTCCAAACACCATGGAGAAAAAGTGGGATACAAATGTAAATAAGGACTGCTAACAGTATTACTAACTATATTAACTTCTGGCAAAGACATGCTTGATGGCATCAGTCTGGACATGGCTGTTAGCTTTCATATCAACAACTACTATGTGTACTACATTTTTCTGGTATGAACATCCCTGTATGTTATGAAATCAGCTGCAATGGTTTATTACTTCGCTACTACTATAAGCTTCTCAATTAGGTTCCCTGAACTGAGGAACAAACATTCCTGCCTTAGAAGTTTTATGAAGAATAATCCATATTAAACAGTTATATTCATATTGGCAAAAAATATGAAAAGTCCTTGGAGAGTAATCCCTTAACGTATGCTTTGTCACAGTAAAGCCTTACCATTATGTGGAACACCAGAAAAAAAATACCTTTCTAAGTAAGGATCACTGAATATGTCACTGGTTAATTCCTGCTCTATGCTCCTCATTAGCATTACTCTCAAGCTTCTTATTATCATATCCAAAATATTAAGACATAATAAGTACGAAGGTACTGATAATTGGATATTAACCAGAATATACTTGACTGGGTAGGAGTTAGGGCCTTGTTTAACCTTATCCTGAAATATATTAATCTCAAATTAATGAATGGATTCAAATTTACTTTCTGTTATAGAGCACCTTTGAGTGTCTAAGCTTTTCTAACAAAATGAATTAGATTAACAGAACAGACAAAACAAATTCTTTAATTTGAAGCCATCTTGAAATTTCAATTGCGGTGTTTGCAGATACCTTACCACATTATCTTCGAAACCACATTTCCCCATATTGCTCCTGAAGGACTCTTCAGTCCTCTGATAACAACCTTCTGGTGATTCCTGGCATCATGGACATCAGGTTGGCCTCGACCAAAGCATGTTGGCTGACACCAGACCCTATAGGGTCTCAAACAGTTCTGTAGGGCCTGGAAGACAGAACTGTTCCATTGGGCTGTTAATTAAGGCCTTCTGATGTCCGCTATACTATCTCACTGGCCTCCCACCTACTATCTACCATCTATCGTCAATCAACTGTCTATGAATGACAAATATTATATTCTCTCCCTCTTTTCTGTTTACCCATTCTTGGATACTGTAGGAAACTTGCCGAGTTGGGGCTATATACTATGGGTTGAATAAGATGATGTTGTTTTAATCTCCATCAATTAGATTTAATGTAAGGTTTTAGCTGTGTTATATTTATATGGTTTTAGTGTAATATCAATGCTTTAAACTGTTGCAAGCCACCCTGAGCCCAACCTTGGTTGGGAAGAGGCCGGGAAATAGATTTAATAAATAAAATAAAATTTACAGTACCTCAATAATTCCTTCTTTTTGCCTTTTCCACTCTATCCCTGGCTTCAGGCCTGCACTTCCAGCTTCTCTGTTAATCAGTGCATAGTTAGAGGTAATGGTGAAGGCAGTAAACAGCCTACCTTTGGACAATAGCCAATGGACAGATGCAGGGGATGACATGCAGTTAGGTTGCAGAAACGTTTAAAAAGCTAGGCAAGGTCTTCAGATCATGCTGATTGATGGGGAACTGTGCAATCATGTGACTAACAATTAGCCCCACAGATTGTCATCTCAATAGGACCCATCAGGGATCTCCAGTCTTCAGAAAAGCAATGTAATAAGTTGTTTTTTGCTTGAGTTTTGGAACCACCACCTTGCTTATAACATCTTGTTGAATCTTGACAAGTACCACTATAATCACAAGTGATTTGTTCTCTTCTTGGGTATTCTTCAAACTCAAAAGCAGATTCTGACAACACCTGACTATAAAGTAAGACAATGGGAAAGAACAGTGCTGAGAACTGAGGTATGATACAGTGTGTCCACCTGTACTTTTCCTGAAATATTAATGCAATTTTCACACAACTTTACTCATCTTCTAGCATTTTGTCACTCAATGTGCTGTGCCATTGATTTTGCAAGGGTAAGTCTACATTGGCAAATGGGGGTATTACCCAGCTGAAAAGACTCAAGAAGCCAACTAAAGCCACCCCTGCACTCAGGAATTCCCCTTCAAAGCCAGTGTGGGCTTGTGCACCAGAGGCAAGCCACTCCCCAACATCAGCGTAAGTGCCCTTTATGGTGACACAGGGAACATTTACACCAGTACCGAAGTCACATCACCTTCTAAGGAGCCCGTGCTCCAATTGCACTGTGAATGTGTTAGCAATAAAAGTATCTTACTTTAAGAATTAAACTTTCTTTTATCTTTCTAATGAACTTAGAATTCCAATTAAAACTCGCAGGATCATCATATAATAGTTATACTTCAGCAGTCATTTGCAAGTCTTGTCCATACAGGAAAATCTAGTTGCAAATGATTACTATGCCACAATGAAAGTGAAATATCCAGTTGTGTATTGATGCATCCACATATCACTGGATGTTGTGTTATTGTTAGGCTATAGCAATCCTTTGCAACTAGATTTTCCTGTACACTCAGAAAATGCCATTTATTAGTGATTTTTGGACAATGATCATGAAATATCCAGTGGTATATGGATGCAACCCTACAGACTGAAACCTATGCTTACAGAGTCAGATGTATGTATGTTTTTAAACTTTCTCTAACATTGCCTATGCCAGGGGTAGGGAACCTGCGGCTCTCCAGATGTTCAGGAACTACAATTCCCATCAGCCCCTACCAGCATGGCCAATTGGCCATGCTGACAGAGGCTGATGGGAATTGTAGTTCCTGAACATCTGGAGAGCCGCAGGTTCCCTACCCCTGGCCTATGCGTTAAGCCTCTTTATTTCATTGATATATTTACCTATAGCTTGATTTGTTTTTCTGAGCCATTATGAATATTCCCTACCAAAATTTCAATTTACTGATCATGCGGATAACATGACTTGGATGAAGAAATCTTAGTTGTACTTCTGGTGTTATATTGATTTCTCCTGTACCCTTGAAGAAGTCTCTTAGCTCTTAATTTTGCAAACGGGATAATGCTTAACCACATGGGGTTTTCCCAAGGAGCAATCATTTAATGCAGGAAAAGTACTATGAATATAAATCAGAGCAATAATGGAATAAATACTAAATATTGAATTTTTTAATGGTAGAGCAGCATTGTGTTTCTTTAATCTACTATATTTTCTTTGCTGCATCATTCATGAAGGGCTTAAAATGTCAGCCACTTGTCTCCGGGTGAGGCCAAAGGAACAAGATAATTCAAGTAGCAAACCAACTCCATTGGCATGGGGGCTGGAATCTTCTTGTTCACTTTTGAGAAGAGTAAATATAAAGTTATCTCCCTAGTTTTGTCTCCCTAGATTTCTGTCAATATAAATGGCAATGTTGATACACAAACCATGTTCTCTCTAATTCCTCTTAGAAAATTGGTATATATGAAAACCGTTGTTCTATTTTATCCGAAGATACTCCCCACTTTTCTATATCAGGATTTTTTAAAAAAACTAGTACTGTAGAAATGTGGTACAATTTTTGCTTGACAGACGTTATTCATAATGTATCAAAACATTGCATATTTATCCCTTGGGTAAACTTCAGAAGATATCACCACCATATTCCGCCAGCAAGATGCACCCCCCCCCCCCATACCTAGACTTAGTAGAAAATTTTCTCATTTCTTTCTTTGCTCTTTTTTTTTTAAAGTCCTTTCTTAAGCAGTTATCTTAGGTCAGTACGTACTATGTCTGGTGCTGCAAATCATGTAGCTTTAAATAGCAGGCCTGAATATTGCCCCCCTCCCCTTTATATGCTTTGTTGTAATGAAGCAACATCAGTAAATTGCTGTGAAGGGTGATGGTTGCACAGGGATGACTACTACACCTTAGGGTCCCTTTGTACCAGATTATTTTTTTATTGTTGTTATTACTTCCCATCTCCTTTACTCTCTTGATGCCGAACTTGCCGCTGAACATCAGTACAGCACAGGGGACCTTTAGAAATGTTGTGGACATATTTTTTTCCCTTCTCTGCACACCAATCACAGTTCACTTCGAAACACTTTGGTACCCTGGGTGGCTTTTGCCATTTCTTATGGATGTCACTTTAGCTTTGTTGATTATATTCCTATCATCTGTTGCTTAAAAGAAGCATAGACATTTCTGGCTCACTATTCTTAAGCTAAAACAACAGTTTATATATAGCAGATACAGTACGACTGTCTTTCATGTGCTTCCCCTTGATTTGGCATTTCTGAATAGACCATTCAGTCCTGGTTTGCAGAATCATTCAGATGCTTTTCACTATCTCAATCTTAAAGCAACTTGGATTATGAATGTGTTTGAAATGAAATCACAACTCCTACTGAAGGCCCCCTCCCCTTTCTGTTAGCATCGACAATAGGGTCAACTTTAGAAATGGCAACAAACCTGGCTGCTTGGACTCCCAAAGTTCCGATATCCACACCCACTGTGATTTTAGTAACCCCAATTCCAGTGGTTGGATCTTTTGCCTTGCTTAATGTATTTACTCTTTCAAATGGGGAGGAGAACAGGCAGTCGAGCAGGCTTATTAGAAAGAGGTAAAACCTTATAATTGGCCTGGATTTTCCTAAGCATGCTTTGTAATGTGGGTATGCATATGCATCAAAAAGATAAGTTTGTTTTTTAGCAACCGCCACCCCCCATCCCACATCAATCTTAGGAAAACAAAAATAGTTTGTTGAGAAAGGAAGTGTGGAAGCTCACCCATGACTGTCTCACTATGTGGACCTGCCATAATTTGGAACACATTGCTTAGAATACTTGTGCTATTATATTATTGATTCTGCTTTAGCAAGGAACATGTATGTCAGTATGTGTTTCTCTTCTGTGAAAGGCTCAGCACAAGTCACAATTTAGTCTATGGCTAATTTGTGGAGAAATTCTGAGGCTTGAGCAGGCCTGAAGCCACAACCTCTAAACTAGAATCCTTAATTTTGAACAGATGATTCCCCATTTATTTTATTTATTTTATTTATTTATTGTTTGGACTTTTATACCGCCCCATCCCCGAAGGGCTCTGTCAATATAAAGTATTCTTCGTGTCCTCGTAGGCTTTAATGATCATTCACATTAAAAAACAAGATGTTGGGCTGTACAGTATTGGTGTGGTGTGACTGCTTTTGAATATCACATATATGTGGTTATAGTGTCCATGGTTGCTGTTAATATTGTCAAGTGTAAAGATCTCCAGGATGAATAGCAGCTGTAGTCAATTTGGATCCCATGAAACCAGAGATTGCTTAGTAAATACTACAAATATTAAGAGATGCTAAAAGAAACTGTTACATCCTCTGGGGCAATCTTCAAGCAGCAGCTGGATGAACACTTGTCTGGGATGCTCTAGGCTGATCCCTGTATTGATCAGGGGATTGGACTAGATGGCCTGCATAGCCTCTTCCAACTCTATGATTCTCTGATCCTTGGCATCTTTCCATGTGCCATATCTAATGTCAAAATTTAATCATCTGATATTTGAAAACATCAGGTTTAAAAGTTTTCATCTTACAGAATATTGAAGTATATGCAAATCAAGCAGCGAGTAATTCACAGGCCATTATGAGGTCACTCCTGAAGGTCTCTATGTTTTGGGAAGTTGTAAGACCCAGTGGCTGAAAGCTTGATTTCTTAATAGATACAGACTTGTTTCCCATTCTGTACAAAGGGAGAGAACAAGCTAAAAACATTTCTCTTGTGCAAAACAGGAACCAGTGACAGAATTGTGCAAAGGTCCTGAGAGTGTACACAAATTTAACTTCATAAAGTTATGTTCAGGTAATTTTGACTTTATGTAGAAAATAGATATATTTTCTACTAGCTGAACAGTATTCTCTGTATCAGATTGTTTTTACAATTAATTTATCAGACTGTAATCTTTTCTGGGTAGACATTTTTGGCATGAAGATGGTATGAATGGCTTTGTAGTTGAAAAGTAATTTGAGTTTCATTATACTCTTACAAACCCTGCTAGATTTCCCCATCATAAGTCAACTATTTTCTCCCTATATCTTTTGTTAATGGTGAGAATGTGGAGAATTTAAAGAGGGAGAATTAGAGCTGACATAGACCCTTAAATGAGCTATCATGTCTTCTGAATTCATTTCAGCATTGACGCCAGTCCCACAGTATTCAGTCATGCACACTTCCGATTATGGGCCAGAGACCATTGATTTTTAGCTGTCATTTCTAGCACACCCACTGTAGAACTGAAATTTAAACCTTAATCCACCCTTTAATACAATTAATTTTTAATGCTCAGTAATAGTAATTGAAATAGCCTGAATTTTATAAGTCACCACAAGACATTTTGAAAAGCAGGAGTCTCCGCTGAGGACTGGAAGGACAGATAATCATTGTTACAGTGTTTACAGAATAAATGCAGACTCTGCAGGCTATCCACTAGAAAGAGATTTTTTTGTTTTATTAGTTGATATCTCTTTGTGAACCGAATGACTTCTTTTTTTCCAGTCACTGCTCCACAGTATATCATCATAAGCCATATTGTTAGAAACATTTTAACAAAATTATTATTTTACTAGAAAAATGTTGTTCTATCTAATCTCTCTATGTATTTTAACATGCTTGTCATTGTCCTGTCTGGTTATCAAATGTATTTTGATGTGCATAAAATTTTCCCTTGTAAACAGGCCAGCCCCGCAGTTTCCATGCATTAATAACCAAGACGAATTGTGCTGTACTTGGTTCCCTTCTTTTTTCTCCCACTCAATTTACTTTTTATTATGTCTGTAGCATATTTTGTGCTGTGTTGGGAGTTCAGTTTATCAATGTGAGGTTTCTGTAAGCACATTAGTGTATACTTTGTTCAATTAACCAAATAGATGTATAGTCATGTTTATAATAAAGAGAAGGTGTTTAGGCACATTTATCTTGCTAGCAAGGATACTCTTCCGAGTGTATCAGTTCTGATGATGAATGGGCTTCTATAGTATTCAAAGCAAAAAACTGCATTAAGTAAAAAAAATGGTCAGCCTTGTATTTATCATGGTCTTCTCATGGCCTTCACATCATAGTATTTAATAAGGCAAATGTAATGTTAAATAGTAAGAAAGGTTCCACCAAACCTTTCAATTTGCCATACACACAAATAATTATGACCAGAATGGTAAAAGGTCTGGATTATATGTCTTATGAGGAGTGGCTTAGGGATCTATGTATGTTTAGTCAGAAAAGAGAAGGGGTGACATGATAGCCATGTTTAGATATTTGAAGGGGTGTCATGTTTAAGATAGAGCAAGCTTGTTTTTTGCTGTTCCAGATAGTAGGACAAAGAGAAATGGATTCAAAGTGCAGTAAAAGAGATTCCACCCAGTGGCAAAGCAGCAACGGGGGGAGGGCACTGCGCCCCAGGCGCATACCATTGGCATCATATGGGGGCAAAAAAATTGCATCCAGGCCCCCCTCCCAGGGCGGATCAGGGCAGGGCATGGGCAGATGCGGGGCGGGAGGCACGCTGGGCAGGTTGTGCCCAGGGCACAATTTCCTCTCTCACTGTTCCTGATTCTACTAAACATTAAGAAGAACTTCCTGATGGTTAGGGCTGTTCAGTGAAATACACTGTGAAATACAGTGCAGAGGCAGTGAAATACACTGCCTCACAGTGTGGTGGAGTCTCCTTTGGAGGTTTTTAAATAGAGGCTGGATGACTGTTTGTCAAGGGTGCTTTGATTGTGTATTCCTACGTGCAGGGGGTTGGACTTGATGGCCCTTGTGGTCTCTTTCAACTCTATGATTCTATGTTAAAGCATTTTGGCAGCACCCCTCCCCAGTTTTTGGAATTTATTTTGTTTCCTTTATTTATAGTCTGCCTTTCTCACCAAGTCTCAAGACAGACTACATTTTTTTTCAAAAAAACCCTGCAATTATATAGAATGGGCTAACAAATGAACAACTGGACTAGGGTTATAGAATTAGAAGACAGATGGACCACAAACTTCCTAGGCAAGGTATAGTGAAATTACAAAGGTAGGAGACAATGCAGTAAAACCAAGATAATACCTAGATAATACCAGTGCAATCTGTAATTTATTTATTTGTAGCAAATCTGTTCTCTTTTGTTTGATTGTACTGGGATTCTGTGTTGTATACTGTGCAGAGCCCCTTGGGGAAAGGGTCGTATAAAAATCCAAATAATAAATAAATTAAATAAGAATAATTATTGCAGTGGACTACAATTCTGTTCCATAGAGGCTTCCTACTTGACTGTTCCATTCTGCTATTGGAGGAATCCTCAACATAGTGCCAGGCAATACCTGTGACAGCTGTTTGGTGGTTGTATTTACCACTATGTGCCTGGATTCCAAAGGTACCCATAAGTTCAAAAAAATTAGAGATCCTCTGTATTACAGTTTTGATCCCCTTATATAAATATCCTCTTAAACTTATACATTCTGCAAATTGACAGAACTGGGAGAACTTTCCAGGGCCCCTTGGTCAGGCCATTCCACAAAGTGGGAACCCTCACAGAAAAGGTGTGGTATGCTAAGAAGACTTTGCTCAGATAAGTAAAGTGATTGTGGTGGAGCATAGCAGAAGCAGTGGTCCTACAGGTATGTGGATATGAGGCCATTAAGGGGTTTGTAATTACCCGGCAAACCCAGCTTGATTACTATAACATTTTTCAATAAAAAGAAAGCAATCATAAACTGATTAAATCAGGATCCTTCTCATGTTTACTGACTGAGGTTTGCTCCCAGGAGAGTGTTCTTAGGATTGTTCTGTCAGTTACCCAAACAGGGGATCTTAATCTGAAAACTGATAGTGATACATATCTTTAACCCATTCTCTTGTTAATTCACACAGTTTATTTCATTCATCACTTCCAACCTCTGACTAACAGTGTCATCCCAAACAGTGTCATGCTTCTAAGCCCATTGAAGTCAGTACTCCCAAATTTACAGCTCCTATTGGCTGGTTCAGAGCACAGCTCTAATTGGCTGTTCCATTGCTAAGGTAACTTTCTCTTCTCTGCTTATAACAGACATTACAGACATTTTTAAAGTTACAGAGTCAAAAATGCAAAATCTGCCCTGTTCCAACATAATTAGGGGTAGAAGAAGGAACAAAAATAAAATATTTGGCAGTTCATTACCACAAGATATGGTGATGTCCGCTGGTATGTACAACACTGGTTCAGTGTGTTGTGTATCTACTATACTGAACCAGAGCTGCTGAAGCCACATAAGAAATTCAGGTAACGATTCTGTGCAGGCCTCTTCCATTGCAACACCCAAACATTACATGAAAATAAATCATATGAGTTGCCCTGCTCCATGAACAACAAAGTGTCCAGAGATCCTGACATTTTGTCTCCTCAGCCCTCTACTCCTCCCTTTAGTTCTGAATTGAGTTTGTAACAGTGACAATAAACAAATGATTAAACATTTCTTCAGTGGTTCTGTCTTTCCATGACTGTTCAAATTATGGTTCAAAATAGAACCTCCAAACTTAGTAGTGGGGTGTATTATTACCAGAAATTGGGTAAAACCAGAAGGGATAGATATCTTCATAATTCCTGTTTTGGTTATTAACTTTCGCAGGTTGTATACAGAAAGATTATTATTGATACTGTGTAATCCTTTTAGAGGTGAGCTCTAGCCACCATTAGAGATAGAACTGCACTAGAGAGACTTTGGCTTTTATACATATGTGCATATGTTTTGAAATTCAACATACTTTCAAGCAAATTTTGGGAGTCTTAAGAGCTACCGGTAGTGTATTTCTTTTTTAAAGGGAGGAGGATAGTATTCTAACTTCTGTACAGAGTGCAATTCTCAGTGTATGAAGCTTGATCACAGAATCATGGCTTGCCAGTGCTGTCCATATGATGGCTCATAAAGTATACACTAGGCTTGGTGATTCAGATATCTGAATCACCTAAAATGGCTGAATTGCAGCCTATTTGGGCATATTTGGGCTATATTGAGCCCGAATACATTATGCCCGAATACGGGCCGATCCAAATAGAAAGTATTCGGATCAGCTTGTATGCATTCGGCGGCATTCGGGGATCGTTTAAATGACCCTTGAATGCTGCCACTTCCCCCAGCAAGCGCCTGCATGCTGGAGTCCCTTTAAAGATTCCCAGCTTGCAGCTGCTTGCCAAGGGAAGGGAGGGGGTGGACTCTCTGTCATACTGAAGAGAGTCCACCCCCTCTTTCCCCTCCAACAAGGGAGCCCTGGTGATTCTCTTTCCAATCTTTTTCTCTCTTTCTCACAAGGTCTTCTCTTGCTTCCATACCATGCTGAAGCAAGAGAAGCGCTTGGGTGAAAGAGAGAGGAAGATTGGAAAGAGAGAGAAACCCCAAGCCTCCCCTCCAACGAGGGGGGCTTGGGGTTTGTCTCTCTTTCCAATCTTTCTCTCTCTTTCTCCCAAGCGCTTCTCTTGCTTCCGTGCCATGCCGAAGCGAGAGAAGCACTTGGGAGAGAGCGGAAGATTCGAAAGGGAGAGAATCGGGGTGTGGGGAGTGGATTCTTTAGTTTGTTTTTTTCTTTAAACATTGTTTAATGGGAGTTCAAGTGGTTTGAACTAGTTTTTTTGTTTCTTTAAATATTGTTTAATGGGAGTTCAAGCAGGAGTTCAAACAATATTTAAAGAGAGCAAAAAAAGAATCCACCCACCCCGGAGAATCCCCCAATACTTACTGTGTGATGCTTGTCAGGGGTGCATGTTTTCAGATAGTGGCACCCAAATTGCAGGGCATCATCAAAAGACTCTCCTGATGATACTACCAAGGTTGGTGAAGTTCGGTTCAGGGGGTGCAATTTTATGGACCCTAAAAGGTTAGCCCACATCTCCTATTAGCTGCAGTTGGAAACAATGGGGGATGGGCACCCTCTTTGGGGGTCCACAAAATTGGAAAAAAAACCCTGAACCAAACTGCACCAAACCTGGGCTGTATCATCATCAGAGTCTCCTGAGGATACCCTGAAATTATGGTGCTGCTAGCTTAAAAATGCGCCCCCTATAGGCCGAAACCAGGAACAGATACCAAAAAAAAGGACCCAAATTATTCAGGTATACTAAATATGATATTTGTCTTATTCAGGCATACAGATAATTTTATGCCCAAATAAATCCAAATCTGAATTTTCAGTATTGCTCAACCCTAGTATACACATTTTAACCATCAGGCAGTGAATACTATTGTTTATATTGTCATTCAGATATCTCAGTTCTAACTGTTTATAGTTTGCAGTTAGAATGAAACTCTTTTTCTGTATTGTAGGAGAAGCTGAGAAAAGAGAATAGCTTAAAAAAAACCATTAAACAATCCTGGTCAGATGTTTCATTTACTGTATTTTTCATTCGATCTTCAATCTAATTACCGACATTAGTTATTTCCTTAAAACATGTCCGGCTTCTGCTATATTAACAGGAAGTGGTATTGTTGTTGGTGTGATTATCCTACCTGTAAATTAATATTTAAAATAATTTCTAATAGTTGTTATATATGGCAGATCAAATTAAATGTCCATATTCCTTATAAAGAGAGCAAATTGATGAGATATGAAATATGTATAAATGCAGGTATGGCCCTCTATAGGTGAAAGGCATATTTATTATGCATAGCTTGATGTATATTGACCTCAGGTTATGAGAGTAGAAAATCCTATTTTCCAGCTTGTTTCAAATATAGTAAAAATGCTGCTTCAGTTGCTTTATGCTACTCACATTGGGAAAGGTGCTTATACTGTGATAATTATCATCAAGGAATATTAATGCGTTCAGCATTTGTAACCCAAAAACTCATTATAGCTTAAGCTGTGCATCATCTGTGAAGAGAGAACTTTGCCAGAATTCGCTCTTCACAGGGGTTGCCTCCTGCTTGCCGTGGAGTGGTCCGAGTATCATAAGAGGTCACTTAGGCTATTTTTGAAAGCTGAAGTTCTGCAATTTTTGATTCACTACCTTCTGTCCAAATAGCTTAGCATTCTTCCTTTGAATTTGCTGTTTCTAATTGAAAGTCCAGTGAAGTGCATAAGGCTAAAGATGTCCACGTTGCACATCAAGGTCATGGAAATTTCAGGGTGCAGTCTCTTGTTAAAGTTCATGGAATAACTATGAATACCTACCTTAAGTGGGAATTCAGTGGAGATTGGTGTCTGAATTGCATAACATTTTGTTAAGGGAGTATACCTTTGTTTTTGCTACATAATCATCTTTTAAAAGCTATTTCCTTGCTTTAGTTTTTTAAAAGTGGTCTATTAGTTTATGTATAGGTTGAAGAAAATACAGTACTTTTAGGCTACCTCTATAAACATACATTCTTGTGGTCTCAACTTTATATTGGAAAGAAGACAGTGAGACTTGATAAATACCTTACTTAGTTTCACTAGCCATTAAAATTACATTATCAAGTTAAATGAATGGGATGCATATTTCCCCATCATAAGTGACTTTCTCCCCTTTTTCTTCTTCTTACTAATTAAACAACACAGAAATGTGTGATGCTGCAGCTGCTGCCAGCCGTGGTGTAAGACAACTATCCTTGCCACCGGCATGAGGGGGTGAATGGCCAGGAGGGAGCCAACTTTCCCAGTCACACTGTCAGAATGCCCCTGTTGCAGAGGCGCGGGGTAATTGGTACAGTGTCTCGTGCCTCATCCCACCACCGGGGGGAGCATCAGTAGCCACACACTAACATATTTGTTCCCCTCCCTGGTTAGGGCCAGATCTCTCCTCAAATAAATAAATTCATTCATTCATCATTCATTCATTCATTCATTCATTCATTCATTCATTCATTCATTCATTCATTCATTCATTCATTCATTCATTGGACTTTAACCGCCCTCCCCCTAGGAGCTTCTAAAACCTCTTAGTATCCTCTGTACTTCTAGTTTTTACCTTTATAGTTTAGAAATGCATGATAAGCATGTTGCATTTTTCCATTTGTATTCATTATTTATACACAATATGTTAATAGCCGAATGTAAAAAAAAATCCTTTTTAGTATGACTATTTTTCCATATCTTTTATCTAAAGTTCTCTGAATCATTTCGCTAAAGCATGTGCAATCCTAGTCAGAGTTACTCTAGGCTGGAGCCATGGATTTCAGTGTAGAATGAAGGACCTCTGCATAGGATTGCAGTATTATTTGAAGAAGCAAATATAGGGAAACGGTTATTTTCAGCAGTTCTGGTCTAGATTTTTGTAGTACTGAAAAGACTCTCCAAGCTTTATTTTTATTTTTTAATAGTACAAATTAGTTTTATCTGCTTTGGCTTTACGTCAGCCTCATTAGAATATTTGTTTTCTTTTTGTCCAAGCAGCAAAAATGAGTTCCTTTTAAAGAATATGTTTGGATTGTCCTTCTTAAATAATGAACATCTGAATCATAGACCAACTTTTAGTATGTCATGAAATAACCCCTAATTCATCTATTCTAAGCATTTGGATGTCTGTGTAACCAAAACCAAGGAGCTTTTATTGTAGCAGAATGTTTGAAAGAGATAGATTGGAATGGCAGGGTTTTTGGCCAAGTGCCCTTTTCAGATGTAATTGCTGCTTCATTAGAACTTGGAAGTATTTCCTTTGGCTAAATTTAATCAAATGGTTTAGAATAGTAAACAGTTATCATCAACATTCCAGTACAGCTTTGGATTCTGCACTCCTCTCAATATTTCCTTTTCTGCAGAATTAAATGTTTTTAATAGTAAATGTAAATTATGAAATTATTCTTATTTTAGAACATGAGACTGTAAGTGGAGCCCTGCTTGATCAGACCAAAGGCCCGTTAAGTACAGCATCCTGAGCTGAAATATTTGCAGGGTCCCAATAACTTCCCAATATCCAGGGTTGGTATATATTTTCATTTTCCAGTCTTTCTTCCAGCATATTAATAAAAACAGACCAAATATATTCATTTATATATATTTATATTTTTACTAAAATTCCAAACATCAATAATGAAAGCAAAATGAGAACAGAAAAAAGGAACTGCTTATTTATAATGTATTGTCGAAGGTTTCCACAGACGGAATCAGTTGGCTGTCGTGGGTTTCCCAGGCTGTGTGGCCATGGTCTGGTGGTTTTAGCACATTCCATGCAGGGAAACACATCTTATCAGGAAATGCCTCTGAAGATGCTAGCTACAGATGTGGGTGAAACATTAAGAGGCTGAAGTCGCAGACTGTGGCCACAGAGCCTGGAAAACCCACAACAGCCGGTTTATTTACATTTGAAAGTTGTAGGTTACAAATCCTAAGTACACTTTTCTGGGAGTAAGCCTCAGTGAATAAAATTGGACTTATCTCTCAGTAAACCTGTTTAAGATTGCTCCCATAAGTAGTTAAGTATCTGTTTGTAGCATCAAGCCCTTTCCACATCCCAGTTGTTAGCAATAACTGGAATTCTACGCTGTCCAGCACAAAGCATCACCTCCAGGCTCAGCTCAACCAGTTTGTCATTGGAGACAGTCAGAGCTCCTTTTGAATTCTGGAGTCCTAACAATGAAGGTAACCTCATCTGATGAAGAATTACTATTTTAAAGATCCCCAAATGGTTGAGATTTCTGTCCTAATAGATGACTGATAAAGATTTTTAAGAGCTCGCTTAAATTGTGATGTTTTTGCTTGTGACTGCAAATCAGTTTAAGCCACATAAGGCATGTACAAGAATAAATATATAATATAATTACTGCTTCTGGTATTGTGCGTATTTCAAGATTGTTATACTCATTTAGTTATAACAG